>NC_060005.1:6324687-6625625 GCF_912999745.1 Papilio machaon
GTGATTTCTACACCAATGAAGACTTTTACGACGTTGTGTTAATTAACAAAGAGAGAATAGACCTAATTAATAGCTTCCCATCTTTAGATAAAACGTTGTGTCAAAAATTTGGTAATATAGCCATCCAGGCGGATCACGGATCAGATTGTACTGATGGTATTTTGTTTAAAAACCCTTTTAGAAAGGAACAATTCAATTCTCTAAACAGAATGTTAAGTTTTGGTACATTCGACGGCGCATTTTTTTCGACGTCCCTTTTAGATTTTGTCTGCTGCAATAATCTAGATGACAATTCTAATTTGTACATGGATAATATCATTCAGTACGCCAGACGTACGATTGAACAACTGAGACGTATCAGCAATGGAGACTATTTGACAGAAAAGGCTAAAGAGAAATGGAAAACTTTGGGGAACAAATATGACGAACGAAAAAACAATGAAGTTGTAAAGGTAGCTAGTGTGAGTAGTAACCCTTTGCGTATCGAATGCAACGTTGACGCTTTCAAGACGAGATGGCGCGACTTCATACATTCGGAGTTAGACATCAGATCGTTATCGAAGATACTTGAGAAGAGAATCATTAAAATTCCAAGACTCATTTACGGTTCGTTCACATTTCTCGACAAACGATGCGAAAATAATTTGGTAATAACGTGTCAGAAGGAAAGTGAGCAGGCAGCGAGAGACGACGGCAGTAAGTCACAAATTGACATAGTTGTGCAACTCAAATCGTCTAACACTGACAATGTTGGGAGCGAAATTGAATCTGTTCTGGTCATACGAAAAAGTTTACTGAGCATAAAAGATGGTAAGATGTTATTGCATATCTTGTCTAATTTAGTAAAAAGAGTTTGATATGCAATTTTAATGTGTTAAAATTTCCAGAATCGTGGCTGCCATTGGAATTTAATTCAATAAAATCTGAAACAAACATCAACAATAGTGTACAAAACCAATTAACTCTCACAGAGTTTAATGAATGCAAAGAAGATAGTAATGTGCGTACTTTTGCCAAAAGAGATGACAATTCGACAGATTTTGCTTTTCAATGTGGTTCAACCAAAAGTTCGGAACTCTCACTTTGCGATATAACCTCGCTATTCACGATGGCTACAAATGACGGGACTTCAAATTACTCCAGCGAAAAACATTGCAACAACGATCAGGTAAACATTGAAACACAAATATCTTGTTTCCGACCTGCGGCGGACGATCTGTTCGCGACAATACAGAAGCTGGGCACGCAGACGGTCGTGCTTGAGGAAACCGAGGAGACGTCCTTAACGAAAAAGAAGTCACCGACAATAGTCAGAGTAAAGTCGCCATACGAAAATAAATCACATATTCTTGAGGAAAAGAAACGGCGAAAACTTTTGGAAATAAGAGAGAGGAGGGAGAAAAAGAAAAAATCCCTCACTGAAAACTGTAAAGTGACAAAGCATAAGCACGGGAAGGCCGTCATGGCGCAGTCCTCTAACTCTGTAACGAAGCTATCGATAACTAATAAATCCTTTTATACTTCTATTTACGGTGATAAAACGAGCGTCACTGGCACCCATTCCCTCAAAAATTCTCACATCGAACCATTGGACAATGATGATGACAACGATGATTATTCAGTGAAAGATGTAACTATTTTGAAAAAAGAAAATCATGTTGGTTACGGTTACTGTATGGACGACCCTGAAACAGCAGTTATGAATTTGAAATGTAAAAACAGACATAATACGAAACAGGGTAAACCACCGAATTCTTCAAACTCAACTACAAATTTTGAAACATTTGTTGCTTCCTACAATTCGTCAAGATCGGAGCTAAAGCCACAAAGTGAACCTTGTAATAGTGAGAAGTAAGTTACACTTTTTTTTAGTTACCCTTTAAATTGACCTAAGATACATAGTATTCCTGAACATTGAAGTTATTGGAGAATATACACTGATTGCAATATGAATTGTAAACTTTAAATTAAAAAAATATATATTACTAGCTGTCGCCCGCGACTCCGTCCGCGCGCAGTTAAAAAAAAATAGATGTTGGCCGATTCTCAGACCTACTGAATATGCTCACAAAATTTCATGAGAATCGGTCAAGCCGTTTCGGAGGAGTACGGTGACGAAAACTGTGACACGAGAATTTTATATATTAGATAATGAATAATTTTCAGACGAGCGTGGAGCTGCTGTTCTGAAATGTTGAACAACTCGCCGCGCGAGAACATCGACACAAACATAAATAATAATTCCAATAAGAAATCCCTAACTTCAATGGAATGTAAGAAAAGTATTGATAAAATTTATGAGTTAATGAGAAAATTGAGTAAAGTAGACTCCTCGGAATCTATGTACTCTTCACATAAAGTTACACCAGCTGATACGAGCTTCAACGATTCTGCCAAGGACAAAAAAGTAAAAATCATCAATACTGACAGCTGCGCCAGTATGAAATGTCAGCTAATCGAATCCAATCCTAGCATTTTCAGCTTCGAAGAAAAAAATAATGATGCCCTTTACTCGGACAAAAGTAGCAAAAAATCTGGGCTCGAAGCTAATAGCATTACTAAAGTTATAATCAGTTCTAAGCCCCATATTAGAGCTGAGAAGAACGAAACTAAACCGCACAAAAGGGTCAGAATACATAGTCCTGAAAATATTTCAAAGAATCCTCTAAAAGCTATTTCACACTTGATCAATGAATTCGACAATATTCAAAAAGGTAGACAAAGACCAGCACCGGAACCGAGGGAGTCTAAGAAAACAAATAATTTTGTCGAGACAAAAGCTTTACATCGATTTAATTTGCCTAAGAAAATAACACGTGGTGAAAATGAAAATAAAGAAGGCAAATTAATCCCGAATAAAAATATATTTAACAATGACACAAAAAATCAATATAGAAATCCTATGGTTCGAGGAAAGTCATTAACTGAACCTATTGGTAATATGAGTAAGATAGTTGAAAGGGAGAAAAAAGTAGTCGACATAGTCGATGAAGCCTTGAGGGAGGCGCGGGGGGAGGCAGTCAAAGGTCCTCCCAGACAATTTACGAGACTGGACAGCTTGGCCCAGCCGAAGAAATCCTACGTAAACGCTCAAATGGAGGCTATGAAACCTAGATATGGGAGAAATTATGTCCCTGGACCTCCAGCACAAGTTCCACAAGCGCCAAGACCCGTAAGACAAAGGAGAAACGAACAAGAAATTATATATGTAACAAGATCCAAAACAGCGAATAATATAGCACCTAAAGGTAAATAACAACACATATACAAAATTAAAACTTAAAACTCGAATTAACTTAATATTTTCGTTAAACTGACTAACGGTCCAAGGAAAGGAGATAGTAAGTAAGAGAGTAGTATTTAAAAACGATGCTAATTTTAGTTACAGACAAGTATAAAAGAGTACGACGTATGCCAAACAACGGGACAATAGAGATCGTTGTGCCTCAGGTGCCTGCGCCGACTCACAAGCAAAGGCTTGTCCCCGAGGCTCCTCGTACGTCGTAAGTTGTAGAATTTCTGTAAGGTTGACACTACAACTGGTTCTAAACTTACATTGAAATCTTGTAATTTGAAATTTTTAGAATAATGTGTATGAAAATAGATTACTTACTAATTTATTCACAATTTTAATTGTTGTTTTTTTAGAAAGAAGATGATACCATTTGAGTATTATCAAAAAAAGCGGCCATTCACATTGTCTGAATCAGTAACATCAAACAATTTACTGCAAAATTCCTCAGTAGCGATCGATTTCCCTGTATACAAAATTCTTCAACAAACCAAAGATGCTCCGAGTAGTGGTTCGTTACATTTTCGTATGTATTTTTCTACGTTCTCATCTTGTGTTCTTGTAATTATTTTCAATTTGTTTTCAGTGGCAACGACGTCTAGTTTTGAGGACGATTCAACAGAAGATAATAAACTTCAATACGATCCGTTACAAAATGAAGTTGCGGTATCCCTTTCGGTTATAAACGAGTCCAAAACAACAATGTCTTCTAATGAAAAGAGAAATAATTTTCCCGAAACTTTGGCCTCTAACGATGAGCTCGTATCCATATGTTCAGATTTTATTATTGATGTGTTTGAAGATAAAAATATCCTAACAGCAGTTTCCAATATTACTAAAAACCCAGAAGGTAATGATGTTTATAAGAAAGAAAGTAATAATGAAATTCAAGCGATTTATTCCGATACAAATATACCGCACAACGGAATTGTTCGGCGAATCGATAGCTTGGAAAAGGCGTTGTACAACCAAATATCGCAAGGGACATTTCCGAAGCGTTTGAAAATTAAAAAATTAACTTTAACACCTAAACAATCTACGAATCAAGTGTTACTATTGCAATGTGGTGATGCTCATTCTATGATTGAGAATTCTCATATATCAAAGAAAATACACTTTGGAAGAAATAAAAGTATTACAAGCTTGATTAATATGCCTTTGTTTGATTCAATTCAAGATCGATATTTCGCAAAGCGTCCTGTTAACATAACAACGGTGGGATACGTCTTCACTAAGCCAAAATCCATTGAAATTAAATCAATCGAAAATAGTGTTACTGCAAGCAGTAGATGTATGGGTGTACAAACATATGTATGTCCTAATAATGTAAAAATTGAAGAATATTCCAATGATGAGAAAGGCGTACAAACTTTACAAATAAATGGTGATGTTTCTAATAATTTAAACAAAACTTTTAAAATAGAAAAAGTTGATAAGAGTACGGACCTTACAAAATCCCACCTTAATTTAAAAAAAATTAGAGAAAACGAAAAAGGAATGGCAAAAACCGAAAACATTGATAACACGACTTCGTTAGATATTTTAGTTGAATTGTTGGATGAAATTGAAAAGATCACAAAAGATCAAAATCTCAACGCTTCTAAAGAACATGATATGGAATTACATAAACCTTACAAGTTACTATCAAAATCGCATGAACATAAACCTGATAAAAATATCTGTGATACGAATAACGTCGATTTAAATAGTAATATAACAAAAAAAATTAACAAAACTGCATTAAATAGTGTTGACAAAGAAGTTGCGGTAAATATAACCAAAGAATGTGTTAATAAATGTACAGAAAGCCCTCAATCACTTCTTGCAAACTTTAATGAAATGGGGACAAATTCACATTCAGCAAATGTTACGAATCTAAATAGAGAATGCATTGACTTGGTTACGAATGCAGACTCTCAAATTTCTACAAATAAAAACCCCCCGAATTCTGTAACTGGAATTGTAAGTCAACCGTCTAGTAATTCTCTTATATCTCTATATGATTATCGATCCTATTGTTTAAGAAAATTTAAAGTAACTCCGATTCACAATTATGATGAATGTAATAATTTCATCGAAAAACACAAAACTTTAGAGAAAAATGAATTAAAAGGTACCGGAAAATATGAAATAATACATGTGAAGAATAGTGCTCAAAGAAAGAATGAAGGAGTTCGCAAGGATCAGAAAGAATGTGATATTCTTAAAATGAAAAGAGATATTTTAGTAACTGTTTATTCCATTTTGGTGTTTACTGTTTTCGCTGCCTTGTCTTTTCCGGAGTTTATATACCGTTCTTAATATATATATTATATAAAAAGCTAATTGTTAAAATTATGGAAATCCAGTTTAGTATCTTTTTATTATTTCCTATTTATTCAATTTTGAACTTATGTCTATCTAATAGTCTTTTCTATTTAAAATTTTATGAGTACGTTTATATACATATTTATATGAAATGTACGCGGAATTATATATTATGAAATGTTCTAGTTTATTTCATTAATACAGGTTTACCTTTATATAATGTTTTAAGAATTTCAATTATACATTTTTAGTTTATCTTATTTGCTGGATAAAAAAGTGACGCAACCAGAAAAGTGAGCCTTTGTATGGACATTAAAAATATCCTTTTTCGATCCATTCCTAAAATTGTAGCTCATTTAGGTCTTTTTGTTGTATATCTCATTTATTTGCTGTATGGACCTAAAGTTTCTTAAGTAAGAGCCAAAAACTTTCGTGAGAATTATTATATGGAGAACTGTATTAATAGTGTTCCCGTTGGTTTCTGAGACCAGAATCCCTGTCATTACCTATTTCCCAAGCCAACACATTCGTCTATTTAAATTACACACAGGGTTTCGAAGGTGTTACCACTTGTGTATTCGCTCCGTTTGCTGCACGATTAAAGAGTGGTTACACCTGGATGTCTAATGTCAAACATGTTTTTATATGTTCTGTGCTTAAGCTAGGATCTGTTCACCTTTTTCCATCAGCTGTCAACCTGTTATCATTTTGCTTATTTCACTGTCAATGTCAATGGCACATGCAATAACAATTGCGAAAATATTATATAAAATATTTACTCAATTTGTCTTTACGAAAATTGGTAAAACATTAATATAATCATATGAATTTGATTATGGAATGTAACTTATATATATTTCTATTTTACAATACTTAGTAATAAATATTTCTTGCAAAGTTATATAAACCTATGTTAACCATGGCTACACCCGGAAAAATGAAGGTATTTTTTTTTTGTTTGATATAATTTTTAAACTTTATCATAAAAGTTTTCTTAATTTAAATTAAATTGTATAATTCAAATTAAATTGTTTTTACTGTAAAGAAATTTTTAATTATATTCAATTTTTTTAGAAAAAGAAAAAACAGGTTGAATTTACGGCGGATAATATTGACAATACAGCTCCTGTGAAGAAAATTCTTGAAGATTTGCGCAATAAAAATGTTCAGGCATATAACTTTTTTAATTACAATATAAGGCAAAGGCTTTCAACAAAGAAAACATTGCCAAACTTTCATTTCATTGTTCCTGGCCATCCATTAAATGCATTCAGTGATGATTGGGATGGGCAGCTGTTCACAAATTATTTTGAACAATTTCCATACAAGAGTTCAAATCCTAAAATTATCACCATGTTGAAACATTCAAATAAAACTGATCCCGTCACAGAGTTGATAAAAGCTAAAAATGATTGGCAACGGCAATGGAGATATTTAAAATATTCAGCAAGTAAGTATGAGGCAAATTACACATGTTCACAGATCTAGTATATATGACATAAAATGAGTTCACAATTTAGGCCAGGATCACCAGGATTAAAAATTAAATAATGAAAAAAGAAATTTATTTAGTTTTCCATTTCATCTATATATATAAAAGAAAGTTGTGTTAGTTACACCACTTATACTCAAGAACGGCTGAATCGATTTGACTGAAAATTGGTGGGCAGGTAGCTTAGAGCCAGGAAATGGACATAGGATAATTTTTACCCCGTTTTCTATCTTTTATTCCGCGCGGACGGAGTCGCGGAAAAAAGCTAGTATATATATATATAAAAGAAAGTCGTGTTAGTTACACTATTTATTACTCAAGATCGGTTGAACTGATTTACCTGAAAATTGATGGGGAGGTAGCTTAGAACTAGGAGACGGACATAGGAACTTTTTTTTATCTTGTGTGCATTTTTTAATTCCGCGCGGACGGAGTCGCGGGTTAAAGCTAGTTTAATATAAAACCTATTAACATCTTGTTTTCAGCATTAAACAACATGTTATCAAAGTATGAGACATTAAATGATGATGTTGTACATTGTCCAAAACACTTGATTGACATGGCAAAGCATTGGGACAGTGATCCGGACCCACATTTTGATAGTTCATACAACTGGTACTATGCAGGACATGGCAACTTACAACTCATAAGTATACAATGGAATGATTACTTGCTTCATAGTGAGTTTAGTAAATTATGTAAGTATTTCAATAATATCCATTTCCTGAAGACATATTTCCACAACCAAGCGGGTTTTGGCGTAACTTTCTACCGCGTACCGCCGCGTTGTGAAATGGTCTGTCCTCGGTGGTATTTCCAAACCGCTACGAGTTAGGGTCCTTCAAGAAGCAAGCGTATTATCATCTCAAAGGACGGCAACGCATCTGCGATTCCTCTGGTATTGTGGATGTCCATGGACGTCGATGAACACCTTGGTGTTCCCGCTGCTCGTTTGCCATCTTCTCTTATAAAAAAAAACATGTTTTAAACAGAAATGCCTGTTTGCCTCCTTCTCTTATAAAAAAAAAATATTCTGACTTCAAACAATTTTCATTCAATATTATTCTCATTTCAGCGTTATCAGAGTATAATAAAAATGATAGATCAATCAGCAAAAGCCCCGTAGCTACTTTTGATTGTGGTGACGGTATTAATATTCTAGAAACAATATGCTCTTCACAGAATTTGGTTGCTTTGCGGACTAAATATAAAGTATTCATATTAAGAATTGTCACCGATACTGATGAAATTAAATTTGAAGAAATCAAAAGAGCGCAATCAGAAATACAATACACGGGCATATCTTTTGATGGTTACCATAAAAACATTCTATATGTAACCACTTTGGACAACAAACTTACAATTGTGAATTTAGACAGAATGAAAGGAAGAAGTGTGAAATTAAAATCTAATGTATCTCCGAAAAATAATTGGAATACTGTGCTCAGTTCCGAGAGAGGATTCTACACTCATGTATCAACAAAATATGTTACTGTTTATGATAAACGAGCTAATGGCATTGTCCATCAATGGGGAGACCTTAGAGATGTGACGGATGAACTATTATGCAACGATGTAACATCTGCCTTACCCACCGAGACACCTTATTTTTACATTGGTACAAACCATCACCTATTTGTAATGGACATGAGGTATTCCCATACACAAAATAAAAAAGCCAGACCCATAAATAGATGGACCCATGGCATGCAATGTCCTCCAACATATTTATCTAAATGCATATTTGGATACAATAAAGATTTGCTTTGTCTAAGCAGTCAATGGTGTGAAGATATGTGTGTTGTACCGAATGATTACGATGGTATCGCCAAAGAATCTGACATAATAAATGTTACTATACCATTCCGACCTCCCAGTATAATAAATACCTTAAAAAAGGCCCGCCAGAAGTTATTATGTCATGATTTATATAATCCTATAGACGCGAGACTTCACACAGCTATTACTGGAGGTTTGATTACAGAATTTGATGAAAAATTTGATGTGTTAATGCAAAATTCTTTAGGTGATATTTCTTGCCATACAATCTTCCCGAATCATTTTGATATATTTATGGAAGATGATAATTGTGAAAGTCTTAATGAATGGAGTAAATCTTATAAATTGGATAAGAAAGATTTTGTAGTGACATCTATAGTAGATATTTCAGATGTCTGGAAGAGTTTAAAGAAAGTTCCTGATGGATATAAGATTTTAGATAACAGACGAGAAAAGTCTAAATGTAACGAAGAAGAGATTTTTGAAACCTTCGAAAACGAAGATCTTGATGAAGGTCTTTTGGAATTGTGGACAAATAAACTGGAAGAAACAGTTGATCAATCTTCGTTCGCTCTTAATTTACATTTTTCTGACAGTGATGAGGATGGTAAATGATGGGTTTGAAGAGTTTAAATGGTGCGAAATATTACAGAATTATAACAAAATCTACTAGTCTTCTAGTTATTTAAAAAAAAAAAACAAAAAAAATGGGACCCATCTGCAAGCACTTCCTTTCAATTAAAATATTTTTTATCAAAATCGGACCACCAGGGGCGGAGTTTCGCGGTAACACACATAAAAAAAAATACAGTCGAATTGATAACCTCCTTCTTTTTGAAGTCGGCTAAAAAGATGGGTCCTTTACAAATTGTTATGATGTGTCAAACAAATCTTGAGCAAGTTGAACTTTAGCTTTGTGATGATGCCTTTGCAATCATATTTGCAACGATAGTCTAAAATATGTAATTTTAGTTCTTATCACATTCAAGAATGATGTATATGTATAGATTGTGTATAAGGATTTAATTGAATTAATAAAACATCAAAACATTTTTTAAAACAACTATATTACCTATCTAAAATGACTAAACATCGCAAACATACGAGCAGACAGACAAAATATAACTGCAATACAATCCAGCTTAATACACAAACAGACAACCTTGTGATCATAACAAGCTAATTTAAAAATATACACAGTTAAGATCATGTAAAACTGAAATAAAAAAAATGTTTTTTTGCAAATTAATATACATAATAACAGATCAACAAAATGCATTTTAAAGAAGTTACTATTTAATTATAAAAAATGCAACAAATTAATATTTTGTTCTTTCAAATAAGAAAAAATGCAGTTGTAAATGTGTATCATTAGAGATGATTAAAATTTTACGACAAATCAGTTTGAAAATTGAAAAAGAAACATGGAGAGTTATTAATAAATAATGCATTTTGACTACACAAGCGAGTTTTCATCCATTCCTTTTATTACTAGATGATTTTAGTATATAGTACATGTGGCAATATATATTATTACAAAATATTTAATTAAATAATAATAAACATTTATATTGTAAGTGAAGTTTTTTATAGTTAATATGTGCTTAAACCCAGAACCTCTTTGAACATTTACATTTTGTAATGGTAAGTACTAAGAGTGCACAGGATTTTTTATATATAGTTTTAAATAGACAATCACTTTAATTGATGTACAGTCAAAATCTGTTATAACGACATCGAAGGGACTACTCATATTGAGTCGTAAAAACCGATAGTTGTAACAACCGGTGACAGGTATTAATAGGAAAAATATGTATATAACATTCAGCCAGGACCTTTGATTTTGGTCAATTTAACCGGTATGTTGTTCTAAACGATGTCGCTATAAACGGTTTTGACTGTATTTTGTTTTGGGCTAAATTATAAAATAACGATATAGATGTTTTCCGATAAAAAAAAACAATTTTTAAAAAATGCATCATAAATTATCGAAAGAAAAAAATTGAATCTATTACAGTCAAAATTTTTTGATCAACAAAAGTATTTATAATCTACATATACTAAAAATATATATATTATAATGTGCCTGGCTGAGATATAATGAAGTTTATAGGAATTAAAAAATTAAATAAGTTGCTTAGCAGTTAAGATAAGTACTTAACGCCTAGTGAAACTCCGGAGCCAGTTCCTCGTTAGGGGCTGTTCTGCATTCTTCGCCTCTCTCTCTTTCTCCTCCATTTGTTCCATTAATTTTCTCTGGTTCTCTCTGAATGCTGCGATGGGATCATCAAACTGACTGTAGTATGTTAACACCTCTCTAACATCAGTCACATTTGACATTGCTATAGCTGAAAATTACAAAAATTTACAAACATATTACAAAAAGGAAAGCATTTATGTAGTTAATCAAAATATAAGCGAGCATGGTTGTGATTTTTGACTACATAAGTGAAGAATAGTCAATTAGTTAAATGATATAGATTTCTTTTCTTTCTTTCATACATCAAAGAAGGGTTACTAAAGTCCAGTCGCGGAGCACGAAGAATGACCTCTTTACCTACTGACAGTGGTCACAAACATTTTTGTATTTAGTGCGGTTTACATGAATTATTTGAAGGAAGAAAGAAAATTCACCAACTTATGAAATATAGTTATTATTATTATTATATAAATAATTTATTCAGATTTTATATTACAAGTAAAGTCAAGGTCAAGCAAACCAAGGACTTTTTGTTGTGACTCAAGGGCAACCAAAACCACATTATGCAAACAAGAACAAACCTTATAGTCTCCAGTAAAAGGTTTACAACCCCTGAGGACGGCGGCCATTGTATCTGTGCGAGCGAGACTCATTGTTTTTACGTGGGAGTGACAGAGACAGGTAATGACAGTTCAATGTACGAAATTCTTCGTGCTCCGCGACTGGACTATAGTAACAACTTGTATAATATTGTACTTACTCTGTAACAAGTTTGCGAGATCCAATAGGGCGGTGTCATCATCATCACCCTTCCACTTCTTTAGTATGAGAGAATTCTGCGGGTGGAATTTAATTGCTTGTTTGTTCCAATCCACTACAATCACCTAGAAAACAGAAAAAAATCAAATTTATAATGCATCTAGAAACAATTTTTTTTTTGCCTCCATTATACTGTTTGCAAAACACCAGATGTCTACTATACAAGGTAATAGAATAAGTAATACTAAAACCTAAAGTTAAATAGTTATTCAGAAATAAACAGGTTAAAAGAAAGTATTATCTAAGTCTGGAGATAGTAACTGAAATCTTTATGCCAAACTAGCTTTTACCTGCGACTCCGTCCGCGCGGAATAAAAAAAAGAAAACGGGGCAAAAATTATCCTATGTCCTTTTCCTGGTTCTAAGCTACCTGCCCACCAATTTTCAGTCAAATCAATTCAGCCGTTCTTGAGTTATAAATAGTGTAACTAACACGACTTTCTTTTATATATATAAATATATAGATTTCTAGGCCTTGCATTTGAAGCTCTGCATTAATATATCAACTTCTTTTATACCTTTGATAAGTCCCGGTTAAGTCCATCTAAGTTCTTAACATGCACACCATCTATAAAGTGTGTGGAATCTCTGAACAGTCTGTATGAAATGTACTTGTTCTCCGGATCTAACTTGTCCAACACCGGCCAGATCATGAAGACATTCTCCGAAGTGAATATAACAACTTCATAGTTTGAACTGGACACTGTCTGGAGGAATTGCTCAACGCCAGGACGTTTCTTAAACCTGTTAACATATTATTAAAAAGTGTGTAAGTTTAAATTATGTATTTCTTTGTCAAACTGCTGAAAGAATTCAGTTTTTCAAATGATTTTCCTTAATTCATAAATATTTTTTGCACTACTTTTATAAATAAAAAAATAGAATTAGTCAAAGTTTAAAAAAAATCATAGTATGTTATGACTAATCAACACTATCATATATAAGAGACATTTAAATACACAAATACAAAAGTTACAAAGTTTTCAACCATTGTCGGACCTAGCAGACGTAATCCGTAGCATGGTGTTGAAGGCGTTATAAAATTGTAAATACTTTCTCTTGTTATCATTATTTGTTTTTTTTGTTGTTACTTTCTTGTACATGTATTTGTTATTATATTGTAAGTTGTTGTCTATGGGACTGACATATTCATAAGAACCAAAGTCCCTACAAAAATAAAGAGAAAAACAAAAAAAGTTACGAAAAAAATTAAATAAGTTACCTCCAACCAGTTTGATATGACCAATCTGGATGCATGAGAACATCGGTGAACTCTAAAACTAATGTGTAAGTTGGCTGGTACGGTGGTGGAACAGGATCCGGTAATAATTTCTCACGGGACGGCTCTTTTATCATCTGAAAAATTATACAATAGAATAATGAATATCTAATCAATATAAACTAGCTGCTAAAGAGAATTATTTAATCTTTTATGTTATTTCAGGAGATTTTCTAGATATTATTTGTAGATCTTTCATCTTTGTTAGCACTTAATAACATGGCTTAAAAAATATTTGATTTTTCATTAATCAAGTCAATAATGTAAATATACAAAAAATTATTTTTTCTGAGACAATGGATCTATGAATAATTTTTTATTTATTTAACAAAGTGGCTTGTTTAAAAAAGTAAGTATCTGTAATCATACTCTCTCATAAAATGTGAGCTCCTTCCATGTTCGTTTCAAATATTGTAATACTATGGGCAGATTTGAGAACTCATCCTCGATGATCTTCCCTTCATCATCATGTCTTGGCGCTCCCATTTCTACCACCAGGCAAGTTCCCATTACTGTCATAGCTCCACCAAACACTGCAAATCTAATATTGAAAATTTATGTTAAGTAATATACCTTTTATTTTCTAACAATTATTGTGAACATTTCACAAAAGCTCAGCTTTTGCTGGGATATGGTTCATAACAATATTAAAATTGTGATAACTGTATCCTTAGCCTATAACTGCTGATGTTTAAAACATTAATATTTTTCAAATTGGTCCATGAAATAAGTCTGAATAAATTAGATATTTACCCAATCTTCATTCGCTTCCAGCTTTTCTCATTTTCCTCCGTTTTCTCTTTATTCTCTTTTTCAAACTTTTCCTGCTCTTTTTTGATTTCTTGAGCATCTTGAGGGTTTAACACTGCCTTTGGAAATAATTTACCAATTATGTCAACTTTTTCTGGCTCATTTTTATTTTGTTGACCTGAAGAAAAGATACATGTAGATTAATTTTTATCCTAAAGAAACATAGAACAGATTTTGTGTACTAAAAATAAAATCAAATCTGTATAAATAAAAATATATTTTGTATATTATACAAATATAACCTACAATAGGTGTAAAACTACTACACAAGGCTGCAATAAGACATTTAAAGTAGAGAAATTTGTCATAATTTTTCATTTGTCATAATTCTTCACCATGTGCAGTCTATATTCAATACAAATTCAATAAAAAGCTATTAGAATAAATAACTAAAATATTTTAGCATGGTTCAACTGTTTTGGAAACAAGAAAAACGCAATTTTTTAATATAAAACGTACGATATTGATAAACATTTGTACATATATTATTAAGTTGTGTTTAATTAATAAAATTCTCGTTTTTCTTGTCGGAAAAATACTAACCTATATTTTTTTCAGAATAGTATCTCGTTGAATTTGCAGTGAGGAAGCAAACATTTTGTCTTGAATAAAATGAAGAGTGTAGCGATGTGGCTCTAGAGCACGTTACTCGTGTTAGGGAAAGAACTTTCCTTAGTGACATTTTGATAAAATTATAAATCACATATCCCAATACGAAACAAAACAAATCTACGGTTCACTTTTCACTTCGTTCACACAGCCGCTGTCAAAGAGTCAAGGACTGTCATAGGGTTGCCATTATTTTTTGTGAATTGGAAAATTCAACGGAATAGAAAATATTACTTATTTAATAACATTTTCTATTCCTTGAATACCGAGAGAATTACTCTCAAGCTCGAGATTGACTCTGTTTTAGTAAGTAATAAAAAGGCAGTCAAAGTGTATAACAAAGTTTTGTAAACTGGAACTTAAAAGAGAAGAAGGTTACCCACTGTGTTGCGTCGTTGCCTTGTTTCCCTTCTGGGAGGATTTAAAAACCCAAGTTTTACTGTCAGCTGTCAGGTTTAGTTTTAGTTTCAGGTTTCAGACGACAAATTGTCATATGTCATGTCAGCTGGGTCAGAAAACGTTTATAAATAAAGCGGGAAATAATTTAAAAGGTTTAATGTTTTGTATTTATAAGATAAGATGACAACAAGAAAAGCTTCTTCTTTTGCTAAACAAAGTTCTTTGATGAATTTTGTAAAAAAGAATCAAGTCAACGATGGAGGGAATAAGAGGTACTTAGATAAGATTTTGATTTTTTTTATATTTTCAAATAATTGACCCCCTTAGGATACAGATTACTTCCAAGGATAATGATGTCTTCACTGAGTATCGATTTATACTTTTTTCTTAGTAAAATTAAGAGGGTAAATTCCTCAAAGATTTTATTCTATTTTATTGTTAAATCAAAATGGTCTATATTTTACTGTAGGTCAGATACTTTTGTTTTTCAAGTCAACGTTAATTCAAACTCAAAACAACATTGGTTACGGTGATCAAAGTCGTAGAATCCCAGCTGAACACACACATTATATATAAACACTATACACTATTTATGACTATTTATGATTCATTGTATTTACTTTGGAATATTCTAGAGAAACAAATGAGCTGGCCTCAGAGAAGAAATCTAAGTTTGTTTGGAAATCAAAAACATTGTCATCCGCTGCAACAGCAACTTGTGAGTATGTTTTATTAAAAAGTTAAATAAAACTAAATCACAATTATTAAAAAAAAACAAAAGAAAGGGAGTCATAATTTTTTTGTGTACACTGACTTGTGCATTGTTTTCATTTCGTTTCAATATTTGTTAGAATAGATAGATTTTCTAAGCAGACACAATGTTAATATACCAACTATGTTTAATTATTTTGTTACTAAAAATTTTGTCTTTATTTGTTAACACATTCATTACCACTGATTCCAATATGAAGGTAACTGCAGTATATAAAATTTAAGTAGCATTTAATGGGTTAAACAAATGATTTAATACTCATTTTCAGGGACTCCACCATTCAAAACTAACGCTGAAAACAAAAACCATGATGTAAGTAACCATTTAACTATATATATCAATAATCAATAAATAAAATATATTGAAAATAAGTAACTAAAATATTATCCTCCCATAATATAAGAATTATTTATTTACTATGTACTGCATTATATACTTTAGTTCTGATATAATTTATATCTATAAAATACATTTCTCACTGTAACATTAATGTAGATTCTTTAGTTATATATTTTATATTAAAAGTGTTTATATGTAACATTTCAGGATCCATTGACCAATGGCAGGACATCACCGAGTTTGTTAACAAATCACAATATAAATAATTTCGAAACTACACCACAAAATAATAAGCTGAATGAAATAGTAAAAGTTAATGAAAACCAAAGCAATGATATGTTTGATGCTATGGATGTGGTAAGTTTTTATAAGTTAAAATATATTTCTTAAAAAAAATACTATAGAGATAATGTAACTGTGGCAAACCCTTGAAATCGCGAATATGTTTTTCACACATTAATAATTTCAATCATTATCAAACAATAATGATTTTATTATAGGTTAGCACAAACTACACAACATTGCTAAATACCGCATGCTTGTAGGCGTATCAGCTCACGAGTTATCATTTTTTGGCTCTCCTGTAAAGTTCATACTTTCGGGGTTACAGTGTTTACGCTTTCCAGCGTCGATATTGTCATACTTTTTGTCACTACCAAGAGCTAAAATGTAAACACATTCCAATCTGGATAAGCGAGAGTCATTTTCCAGTCAATCTCCATATGTGTGAAACTCGGTTCAGAGAAACCTGCATAAGCGAGAATAATATGGTCCCTTGAACTCTTGCTTATCGAAGTTTGACTGTATTTTTATTTATGTGTGTTATGACTGTGGATATTCATTGCAATACCCATACAGTCTCTTTTCTATAGTTTTCTATAGAAATACATATGTTTCTAAATTATTTGTATTCAAATTAAAATGGGCCTTGATAGATTTAATAACTTGAGGAAAGCTTACTTTCATTTTTTGTACATTCTGCTCAATAGATGGTGCTGTATTCTAAATTTAAAATTATCTTTGAAATAACCTTCAAAGTAAAATAACACTATTAACTTTAATTTAATTTATTATTAATAGTTTAATTAAAACTTAATTACGAAATTTGTTATTTTTATATTTGTTTCTTAAAAATACAGCATTTGTTCAATATCACAAAATCGTGTACATTTGTAGTGACTTGTGTTTACGATAGATGGCGGTGCACACACATGAGTTTTAACAAATCGCGATGTAGAGTATACCGAGATGCGAATGAGGTGAGCGGCGCGCCGCAGTCAAAGCATACTTACCTGGCGTAGGGGCTACCGTGATCACGAAGGCGGTTCCCCCAGGGCGAGGCCCCTCCATTGCACTGCGGTTGGGTTGACCCCTGCGATTATCCCTAATGCGGATAACTCGGACGCGTAATTTTTGGTAGTGGGGACTGCGTACGCGCCGTCCCCCCATTAAACAACTTATAATAGGGACTGAAATAAACGCTTCAGTCATATAATAATTATTAAAAATACAAACTACTGTTTTGATATATAGCTATTTATCAATCATGATTTTTAATTGTCTATGATGCTTTAAATAAAAAATAAACTATTTATTTTTAAGGACATTTCATTCAACGAAAAAACACCTTCACCCGAAAACATTAAATTAACAAAAAGCATTTCATCAAATAAGAAGAAAATTACAACAAATGAAAAAAGGTTACATACACCGAAAAAGATAAGTCCAGTAAAAGATAAAGATCCGCTAAAAAACTTGAAACTAGATGACTCCGTATCAGGTTTGCTTAAGAAAATATCATCACATCCTGCTTTAAGAAAATCCGGAAAGGTATTAACTTATGTTATATTTTTATTTGTATAAACTTTAATATTTAAACAGAAGTAATAATAAGGTATTAATTTATATTTCTAGGATGAGAACTGTGATATTAGCAATGACTTAGACGATTGTAAATCAATGTACATAGAATTACTAGAAAAAATTAGTAGTGCATTCGATAGAATACCAAATTGTATAAAGGAAAAATTCCCAGGATATGATTCCAAAGTTTATACAGAAATGAAACATATTGGAGCTAAATTAAAATATATTATTAATAAAAAATCACGTATAAAAACATCACAGGAATTTTCTGAATCGCCACCTATGAGTATAAATAATTCACAGATTACAAATTACAATAATTCCCAACCAGCAATAGATGACAAAGACAGTGATCTAGAAGATTTTGATTTGGAATCAAGTAATTTAATTAATAAAAGAAAAAATACTCACAATAAATCAAAACCTGAAACTTCAACTCCTGATATATTTAATAATACTAAAAATAAGCCACATAAAACTATCTATTCAGAAATAATAGCTAAAAAAGCATTATCTTTCGATGCAACATCACCAATAATTTCTAACCTAGATTCAAGTGTACAATCATTAGACAGTAACGATAGTATATCAGATAGCGTTAATAAAAGCAAAGGCAGATTCGTTTTTAAAAGACCGTCTCGAACCAACGACGATCAACCTAAATCTATAAAAGATGTACCATCTAATACATTAGAAAGATTAAAAACTGCTGCAGAAAATCTGAAACCATTACCAGATGTGAAACCGACGAAGTTTGTACCGATAGAAAATAGTTCAGTTAAATTTCAAGCTTCACATATAAGTAAGAGTTCTTTAATGGAATTTGACGATTCCCGAACTATAATATCAACGGGGGTAAAAAATAATGACGTAAACGATGACGTAGACGAAGTAAACGATTACGAAGTACCTATAGATATGGACGATGAGACAGACTTACTACCAGAAAGTTCTACAGCTGTTATAAATATAAGTGATTCATTACCAAATAGTGGCAGTGTTAATATTAATAATAAAGAAATACCAGTAGACGAAGATGGATGGCCAGAATACAGGATAGAAGACTTCGAAGACGATATAGTACCAGTTGAAAAAGACGTAATAGACTTGATGGATCAGTCAGTTGTTAAAGAGACAACTAAATACGAAGGAATGGGCGATTTTCATGCAGGCACACAAAATGATGGAATCACAGGTAAATCCTTTATATTTATAGTTATTGTATATTGTGATTTCGTTTATATCTTTGCAATCCAAACCCTTAACTATGTACAAATTGCATTACCTTGTAATTTTTAAATATTTCTGATAACTCTTTTTTCTCCTATATTTATGAAATTAGCTACCATTATTTAAAAATTTCATCTTATCTTGTGTCACAATGTTTGTTACCATGATCCCCTGAAACGATTTGATCAAGTTTTATGAAATTTTATATGCATATGTAGTAGGTCTGAGAATCGGCTACTATTTTTCATATCTCTAAGTTATGAGGGTTGTCCACACTTAACTTTTATATATGGATAAACTATGTTTGCTGGGTCTACGTCACTTATTTTCGGCTATTTTTAAGTTTGATATGAGAAAAATATATGAAAGTGGTTTTATAGATGTTTTCTAGCTAGTTATATGGGAAGTAGATAAACTATAGTTGTGTTGTAGGCGAGTTTGATGGCTTAAACTACCCTCACTCTATCCCTATGATGGAAATGTTCCGAGAGAGGTTCGGTCTCAAGTCCTTCAGGCCCAACCAGCTGCAGGTCATCAATGCCACGCTGCTCGGACACGATTGCTTCGTGCTTATGCCCACGGGAGGAGGTAAGTTATGTAACATAATTACTTAGAAAATCATGTAAATGGAAAGAAAAAGGAACATTTTTAAAGTTGAAAATGATTTTTTTATGAAAAATAAACTAATTAAAGCTATTTTGGTACCAAAATGTACAATTTTAGTGACTTGCGAAGGACGAATGAATTATTTAGACATGGTTTAGATGCACTGTTCTGTATGAGTGTGTATGTTCGACATGCAGTTTTGTGTGTATGTGTCAGGCAAGTCGCTGTGCTACCAGTTGCCGGCGATACTGAGCCCGGGAGTGACAATCGTCGTGTCCCCGCTCAAGTCACTCATACTCGACCAGGTCAACAAGCTGCTCTCACTCGACGTGAGTACAACATTGTATGACTGAATGTATGAGTCAAATGACCGAATGACTGAATGGTGAATGTGGTTTAGATCCCGGCGGCTCACATGTCTGGTGACGTGTCGCTGGCGGTGTGCGACGACATCTACCACAAGCTGTCATTACGCGAGCCGCCGCTCAAGTTGTTGTACGTAACGCCGGAGAAGATCAGCAACTCGCCCAAGTTTCAGGCCATGCTCGACACATTGTACTCCCGGGGAAAGATAGCCAGGTATAATTACAACTATATCTTTGATTCACAATAGTAATACTGATTGAAACTGCTGGAGTACATTCAAAACGACAAACCTTAAACTTTATATGTTTTTCAAATTAATTATTAACCCTCGGTCGCATACAAATTCGTCAGCGCAGAATTAAAAAAAAATCCCTTTGATATCCCCGTGTGCATTAACTAACTTCCTGTCAAAATCGGTCCTGCTGTTCCGGGTAATCCCAAAAGCGCGGATATACCGACAGACAAATATTTTACATATTGGTTTTTCGTTGTTAGCAATGCAAATATGACTTTTTTAATACTACAGCCAGATTACTTTATGTCATATAATAATACATTACGGAAGAAATATACGGCATAAGAAGAATGTTGCCCGAAGGTGCCAGTTTCTTTCTTCTTTTTAGAACAATAACGGGGTCAAGGGAAAATATGTAAGAAGGTTAGTTATCACGTTATCCAGGTTCGTTATCGACGAGGCTCACTGCGTGTCCCAATGGGGGCACGACTTCCGACCTGACTACAAGCGGCTCTTCATCCTGCGAGAGCGGTACCCCACCACCAACATGATGGCTCTCACCGCCACCGCCACCCCGCGCGTCAGGATGGACATCCTGCACCAGCTGAAGGTCACCGCCTGCAAGTGGTTCCTCTGCAGCTTCAACAGACCGAACCTCGCCTATAGGATCCTAGAGAAACGACCAAAACTCGTCAATCAAGATATTGCCAAGATTATCAAGGAGAAATTCTTTAGGTATAACTTAATGTAAAACCTTAATCATTAATTGCAAATTATCCTAAAACTAGCAACGTAGTGAGTAGTCTATGTGATCTTCCAGACTATGTTCTACATCTATGCGAAATTTAATCGAGATCCGTTGAGCCGTTTTGGAGATACCTTCAATCCATCTATCCAAACATTCGCATTTATAATAATAGTAAAATGTTGTAAATTTAAAAAAATATTTGAAGCAAAACACTTCTCCAACATTTCATTTTTTTTTATATTATAAGTAGGCAAACGAACAAACGGCCACCTTGATTCGCCGCAATAGCGAGGCGACCGTTGCCCATAGACATCCACAAATGCAGTAGCGTTGCCTACCTTTAATCAACGGAGAAGGGGACGCACAGAAATAGGATACTTCTTCCTGTGCGTCCCCTCTTCCGCCAAAGCCACTTCTCCTTCCCATCCCTTCCTAATAAGAAAAAGGTGGGAAGGGAAAGAGGACTAAAAGTGGGCTATCTCGCTACGCATGGAATATCTCAAGATATTTGTTTTGTTGGCATCATTGTGTAGGGACTCGGGCATAGTGTACTGCTTGTCGCGCAAGGAGTGCGAGCTGGTGACGTCAGAGTTGCGCAAGGCAGGTATTCAGGCTGCTGCATATCACGCAGGACTCGCGGACAAGAAGCGCGAGACTGTGCAGGCCAGCTGGGTCGCTGACAAACATAAAGTTGTATGTATACATTACTATGTATTACTATTCAATCTCTATAGTCAAAATAGAGAAAGGAATTTGTCCTTCGATGTCATATTTTTATTATCGGGGTTTTTAAAGTTGGCTGTTTATATTATACTAGCTGTTGCCCGTTTCGTTAACGCGGAATTTAAAAAAAACGTAATAAGTAGCCTATGTGTTCTTCCTATGTTCTACATCTGTGCTGAATTTCAAGATCCGTTAAGTCGTTTTCGAGATATCTTCAAATATCCATCCATCCATCTATACTGTCGTATTTATAATGTTAGTAAGATTTACTATAAATAATATAATTATAGCAAATATATCTCTAAAAATTAAACTAATAACAAATTAGTAAAATAATTATTTTAGTGAAAAAAAAAAATCAAAAGTAACCTTGAAAATACTTATATAAAAGTCCCTCCTAAAAGTTATAGCAATGCCTGGTCTACTAGGAAAAAGTGTTTACATATTTCCAGTTGTAATCCAGCAATGTCGATCGCAGGACTGGAATAATGTAAACCGGGTTTAACAGATCTGCGCGACGATCGCGTTCGGTATGGGCGTGGACAAGGCGGACGTGCGCTTTGTGATCCACCACAGCCTGCCCAAGTCAGTGGAGGGCTACTACCAGGAGGCGGGCCGCGCCGGACGGGACGGAGACCTCGCCACCTGCCTCATGTACTACTCCTACAGCGACGTCATCAGGTACAGGCGGCTGCTCGACTGTGAGTATACCTACAACTTGTCTTTATCTTGTTACAGTTGCTGACTTCGTCCGCACGGAAATAAAAAAAAAACTTAATAGCCTATTTATGTGTTTCTCTAGGTTATGTTCTAAATCTATGCCAAATTTCAACGAGATCCACGATGTCCTTTTGGAGATACCATCCAACAAACATCCATCCATCTTAACATTCGCATTTGTAATATTAGTAAGATTGTGTTCTCAATTTTGTGCAATGTGATACTCAATTTGGTGCATTTTGTACTCATAAGTTACAAATGTTAATCTACACTAAAGGTACACTTAACGACTATGAGTGATTTTGTCAGTGGAACGCAACGCGAGTCCGGAGTCGAAGCGCGTGCACATAGAGAACTTGCTACGTATGGTAGAGGTGTGTGAGAGTGTGACAGAGTGCAGACGCGCGCAAGTCCTCTCCTACCTCGGGGAGAGGTTCAGCAAGGAGGAGTGCGCGAAGGATCCTCTCACCGCTTGCGACAACTGTCTCAGCGCACGCTCCTACACGGTGAGTTTGTGTACTTTGGTGTTATTTTATGTATTGTGTATTAGGTTTTGTGTAAATCTACTAAGTTTTGTGTAATGTGTTCTTGTACAATTTCGTGCAATATAGGTGTATTTGTGCACTATAATTTGTTTATTTATTTGCTAAATTATTTGTCATTTACAATATTACTAGTATTACTCAACTAATTAAAGGTATACACAAAATTTTTGTGCGCTGTTTAATATGTTGTGTAATTAGGATTGTGTTTTGTGCAATGTATACTATATTTTGTGCAATGTGCACTATATTTTAATGTATTGTCAGCCGGTGGACGTGACGGAGGATTGCAAGTTGATAGTGCGTTGCGTGCGTCAGCTGAATGCTAACAGGACGACATTCACACTGCTGCAGCTGGCTGATGTACTGCGCGGCTCCAACCAGCAGCGGCTGGCGGACCTGAGAGACAGTCCGCTGCATGGCAGGTCAGATATACACTACATTTGTGAAACATTTTTACTATTTAGGCATAGGGTTACTAAACTAAAATTAATCTACAGTTCAGAGAACGGTACACATGTTTAAATCAGATCAGTGAATCGGTTCAGCTCAATTTGGACCTAGTTGGCTTTGGCTAGTTGGTGCTGAGCTGTCAATTTAATTTATGAGTCGTAGCTCAACAGTTTAAGTCTATATATTTTGAACTTTAGAACCGGTTCAGAGTTGATTTACACTTTATATTGTAATTTAAAAATTGATTATCTATATATATAAAAGAAAGTCGTGTTAGTTACACTATTTATAACTCAAGAACGGCTGAATCGATTTGACTGAAAATTGGTGGGCAGGTAGCTTAGAACCAGGAAAAGACATAGGATAATTTTTACCCCGTTTTCTATTTTTTATTCCGCGCGGACGGAGTCGCGGGTAAAAGCTAGTCCTTAAAAAATGTAATTATAGTATGTTTTGTGTTCTTTAAATATAAATTTGTGAATGTTCCTGTCAGTTTATAAACTGTCGATATTAACAATGTGACGTATGTTGTAACAAGATGTAAGTCGTGGGAGCGCGGAGCAGCACAGAGACTGTTACGTCAGCTGGTGGTGCGCGGAGCACTCGCTGAGCGGCTCGTGGTCAACAATGACATCGCCACAGCTTACCTGCAGCTTGGACCTAACGTTGACAAGTCTGTACACATTACACAATTACACAGCTACACAATTACACAATTTTTTTATATTTTAAAATGTCAGCACATTTGATATCTTATTTTTTACAAATATGAAAAATGCGAAAGTATAGTTATATGTATGGATGGATGGATGGATGTTATTACATATTTCCGCAATGGCTTAACGGATCTCGTTAATGTTTAGTATAAAACATAGTATCGAAGTAAACATAAACTATTATGAAGGTTTTTTTTTATTTCGCACGGACGAAGTCGCAGGCGACAGTTAGTATACTATTATGTATTTGACCATTCCAATTAAACTGTAGTCTTCTGCTAGGATATAACAAACACTAGCCAGATGAGTTGATGATGTAATTAAACACAGGTCTAGGTCTAGAAGTAGATTTTTTTGTTTAGTGAACAGTTACTATTTGTCATTTCAGACTGATGTCAGGTGGTTTACGTGTGGTGTTCCCCATGAAGATGGAACGTAAGACGAGCTTGGTGACGCCAGTAGTCAGTGCTGAGGATGGACAGACCACACACATCAGCGCACTCATCAAACGTATTGAGGAGCGTTGCTATGCTGACCTCGTGGAGGCTTGCAGGTCACTAACATTATATATCTATATATATATATGTGTGTATATATATATACATATATATATATATATATATATATATATATATATATATATATATATATATATATACATATATATATATATATATATACATATATATATATATATGTTAAGTAATCAACTGTGTGTCAAAATTGATCCGGCTCGAAGGACCATATTTTAGATCCGGCTTCGAAAGACTTTTGATTCATTTGCTTATAGAAAATATTAAATATTTCTTTTTTTTTTATTACCAAAATACAATTTTACAATAAAAATATTACAATTAATTAACGCTATATAAACCGCAGTGGTTTGTCACTAGCGCTAAAGTGACCATCTTGCGTACATAAATAATATTTTAGCTTACGCTTAATGTTTTTTGGTGTTATGCATTTTACCAAACCTGGGGGTAGTTCATTAATTAATCTTAATAGATGCGTTTCAGTAATGGATATATCGCCTTAGTATAAACGAGTATTAATTTTTTAATTTATGAAATAGATGTTTTTTTTTTTATTTATATATTTTAAAAGAAATAAATTAACAGCAAAATAGTGAATTTAACTCTACTTCTAAATAATCCTCGCAATAGGATAATCTCAAACCGAACGTAAATAAACAAAAATGTCAGACGTTCCGCAATGACGGATGGAAAGAGACTGCCTCGAGCAGCAGCGCACGCTTCCTTATAAAACCTTTTGTGTGGCTACCCTCAACAGTCCTAACAATATATATATATATATATATGTTTTAGGGAGATGGGTGCAGCACGAGGCGTGTCCCTGGCGGCGGTGTTCCCGCAGGCAGCACTGCGAGCTATGTCAGTACGTCTGCCGGAGTCTGCAGCTCACATGCAGGCTTTGCCGCACGTCACACGCGCCAACTATGACAAATATGGTGCACGTCTCCTCACCATCACCACAGCGTACTCCCACGAGAAGATGGGTAACTAACTAACTAAATTCATTTTCAATACTAAACTACGTCTGTTTTCTTCTCACAGACCTCTTTCAAAATTGCTTCCATTTTCGGTGATAATACGAGATACATTTTGGAGTAGTTTTATGTTTCACAGGAGTTTCTAATAGATGGCGTTGTAAGTTTAAATTTATTAATCCAAGTTTCTAGAAGTTTCTGTAACGTGTTTACCCTTTTCTAGGTCTTTTAATGCAATACCAAGACGAGCTGGAGGCTGAGGATAAGAAGGAGGAGGATGAGTTCAAGAGTACAGCATCAGGTTCGGATCCGGATTGGGGGAGTGAGGCGCGAGCAGCACTGAGGGAGTCCTGCACTCCTGCACGACGAAGACAACACCGAGCTCGGGGTGGCGTCAGGAAGAGGTCACTATACATCATACTTTCATTTTTTATTGATGAAATAGAAACTACAATATGTATACAAGTGACTACGATATGTATACAAGTTACTATAATATGTATACGAGTGACTACGATATGTATACAAGCGACTACGATATGTATACAAGGGACTACAATATGTATACAAGTGACAACAATATGTATACAAGTTACTATAATATGTATACAAGTGACTACGATATGTATACAAGTTACTACTATATGTATACAAGTTACTATAATATGTATACAAGTGACTACGATATGTATACAAGGGACTACGATATGTATACAAGTTACTACTATATGTATACAAGCGACTACGATATGTATACAAGTGACTACGATATGTATACAAGTTACTACTATATGTATACAAGTTACTATAATATGTATACAAGTGACTACGATATGTATACAAGTGACTACGATATGTATACAAGGGACTACGATATGTATACAAGGGACTACAATATGTATACAAGTGACAACAATATGTATACATATACAAGTTTCACTGTAGTTGAATTAGTAATTAGAGAAAATATTACAAAGTAGTTAAGTAGTAAAATAGTTTGATGCTATTAAATTATTTAATAAGGAGTATAATTTTAGATCTTTTAAGCCCCGCCACTTCGTTCTTGAAGAATTAAAAAAAACTTAATAAGTAGTCTATGTGTTCTTCCAGACTATATTCTACATCTGTGACAAATTACATCAACATTTGTAGAGCTGTTCCGGAGATACCATCAAACAAACATCCATCTTATTTTTTCAAGTAAAATCACATAATAAGCGTAGAGCGTAGAGCGTCGGTGGTTCAGGGGTTAAGCACTTGACTTGCAATCTGCAGGTCCTGAGTTTGAATCCCGTCATGTACCAATGTGTTTTTCAATTTACATATATACATTTATCCGACGTTCTTACGGTGAAGGAAAACATCGTGATGCTGCACATATCTGAGAAGAAATTCAATTATATGTGTAAAGTCAATCCGCACTTGGCTGTGGTTGACTATGGCCTAGTCACCCCTAACTTAGGGTCGGCTCCTCCTCAGTGGGGACGTATAGTGAGCTGATGATGATGATGATGACATAATAAGATGTAACAATTAAATATTTTCCTCATCTCTCTAGATACAAAAGCAAGAAGCGTTCATCTCCCGGCAAGAGGAAGGCGGCGCGCGGCGCGTACACAGCGCGCGGAGCTACATCTGCTGGTTAGTTATATACATACATACAAATATTATTATTACAGGTGGGCACAGTTAATCAAAAACTTCGTTAATCATTGATTCGTTAATTAAAAAATTAACTTAATCGTTAAAGTGTTAAATTCTCGAAAACTTAACGCAAGTTAAAGTTAATCGTTAATAGTTAACCATACCAAAATTATACTCCTTTTGGGGCTGAGAGAAATATCAAGTGAAAAGATATTTTGATGACTTGATAATTTGCACGAATTGTACACACTTTTGTAAATTGAATTTACAATTTCACACTTATTGTGACGACACTTGTTTCACACATTAATTTCACTTTACATTCTATAACATATTAATTTGATCTTTTCACTGCAATATATATATTTTAATTGCAATTGAACCTAGAGTCAGTTAGTGGTATTAGTCAATATTAGATAAAGTGTAAAATTATGAATGCAGTAAACTTCCAAGTTTCTAATGTAACGATTAACAGACTAAATTAACGGAAGTTGAGTTTAACGGAAGTTTTGCAGTTAACTTAAAAGTTCCCTATATTTGTACACAATTACATACGACATGATTACTGGTTGAGTATTTCTTACGAACATTATATTAGTAAAAACTACCAAAATTTGATGTTAATAATGTTTTTTATTTAATATAAATCAATCATAAACTTATTCTCAATCTTATCTTATTGTATAAATTTAGAGATTTTTTTTAATTCTGAGAGAACATTTAATAAAATATTTTTATTGTTTATTGTTACCAGCTGGCAGTAGACTTGGTAATATGCCGGTACCTCGCAGTAACACCGCTGTGTCTCTCAACACACGCCCTGGGGTCTTTAAGACCTCTAAACTAAATCTCATATGACCCACAAACATACGTACATTTTATTTAATTTTGTTAAAGTTTTTTTTTTATGACTAAGAAATATATAAACTCGAATGACTGATGAATGTATTTTTAAAGTAAATAATAAAATATTAATATTGAAAATAAGATTTAAATAATACTTAACCAGTTTAAAATTAAAATGCGATTGTTTTTATTTCTCTCTTATATTTTCATACTTTTTTTTTGTCTTAAATTGTTATAAATATTAGCTATTTTATTTATAATTAATGAAATATGCAAGAATTCGTGTACTGAATTGTTTTAGATAGTTGTCTCTTTCACACTTGTATACTAATGCATTCGTCTCTCTCACTCCGCATACTCAATACGTAATTAATAAAGTTCAAAATATGTCATAAAAATTTAATATTTTAAATGAATTAAATCGAATAATTTTAGTATAAAAATGTAATTTAATAAATTTTTGCCTTTTTCATATTTGTTTTTATTATTCCTAAATTTTATAAGCGAATTATAATTTTTCATAAAGGTACTTTCACACAGACCTGAGCAGAGCTACATTTTTATTGGAAACTAGCTTTTACCCGCGACTCCGTCCGCGCGGAATAAAAAATAGAAAACAGGGTAAAAACTATCCTATGTCCGTTTCCTGGTTCTAAGCTACCTGCCCACCAATTTTCAGTCAAATCGATTCAGCCGTTCTTGAGTTATAAATAGTGTAACTAACACGACTTTCTTTTATATATATAGATTATATTAAGCTTTGTGATTGAAACAAGATTTAATTTTACTTTTCACGTTTTTTACGTTTACTTGTACAAAGTACACGTATAAAGGTTCGTATTTA
Source organism: Papilio machaon (assembly GCF_912999745.1). Classification (NCBI taxonomy): domain Eukaryota; kingdom Metazoa; phylum Arthropoda; class Insecta; order Lepidoptera; family Papilionidae; genus Papilio; species Papilio machaon. Next base: position 6,353,831 of record NC_060005.1, read on the forward strand.
AATTATTATTTATAATAAAAAATCTGCTCTGCTCTAAACCCCGATCTGTGTAAACGGACCCTAAGATGTAATGTTTTGCTATGATAATTAAGTCAGGCGCTTAATTCAAAAGAGATACAAGTAATTTGTATTTGAATACATTCCTTAGTCATAATAAATGAGTGAATGAATGAATGAAAGATCATTCAATAAGAACAGAAATCATTCAATATTACAATTCTATTTTCCAACTTGTCTTTTCTTAGTAACAGATCGATATAGGGGTAAGAAAAATACCCTATTCATTTATTTGAGATGTATAATAATCTTCATGGCGGCGCCTGTTTTGGCGAGTAAGATGGCTTCCTCTGTCTTCTCCAGAGGGTAGTGGTGAGTGATGAAGGGTTTCAGATCTATAGCGCCACTGGACACTGCCGCTATCGCTGGACCATAACTGTGGAAATGTTTATTATATACCAGCTTTTACCCGCGACTCCGTCCGCGCGGAATAAAAAAAATGCACACAAGATAAAAAAAGCTTTTTTTTTATTATTTAAAAACCAAATTACTACTGCACTTGAGAGTGAATTTACCATTAACACCTTAATGTAGATTTCTCTTACTAAATCAACACTAAAGTTCCACTTAAGTACTCTATGTGTCAAAATGATACATACGTGTTAAGTATCCTGTTGGAACCTTTGACGTCTATCTCTCGCAGCACGGCACCCGACAGCGGCACCTCTACTGTGGTGTCGCCCACACCCACTATCAATATGGTACCGCCCTTCTTTGTCACCTGATGTTATAAGGAAATTATATTTCAACTGCAGTGTTTAAAATGTCTAAATCTATATATATAAAAGAAAGTCGTGTTAGTTACACTATTTATAACTCAAGAACGGCTGAATCGATTTGACTGAAAATTGGTGGCCAGGTAGCTTAGAACCAGGAAACGGACATAGGATAATTTTTACCCCGTTTTTTATTTTTTATTCCGCGCGGACGGAGTCGCGGGTAAAAGCTAGTTTGACATAGTTTTCAAAACATAATTGCCTAATTTGAACACTAGGGACAATCGAAATTAGGAATCTTTTCATGTATTTAATTTGAAGAAACGCTATTTACTAAATAGCACGGTACATAATATACTTGTATTTTTTAATTTAATTTCCGTAGTTAAATAATGTTATAAACATACTATAAATGTATTGAGATAACACAATCTTTGTAGCGGGATGAGAGGGGAGGGAACTACGCAACACGCCGATGACCTTGGGCTATCAAGATATTTGAAGTAATAAGTTACCTAAATGTAATTATATGAAAATAATCTTTACAAGCGTATACGTTGGCTCAGGGGTTAAGAACTTGACTCGCAATCTGCAGGTCCTGGGTTCGAATCCCGACATGTACCAATGTGTTTTTCGATTTACATATGTACATATATTCGATGTTATTACAATGAAGGGAAACATCGAGATGCTGCACATATCTGAGAAGAAATTCAAAGATATGTGTGAAGTCAACCCGTACTGGGCCAGCGAGGTTGACTATGGCCTAGTCACCCCTAACTTGGGGTAGGCTCCGAGCACCTCGGTGGGGACGTATAGTGAGCTGATGATGATGAATCTTTATAAACACACCAGCATAGAAACGCGTTGTGCGGAAGGAAATGCGCATGCGTCTATAGTAACTCGAGGTCTACCGCCGAGAGTTGATCTGATCTTCTCCACAACCTCCTCGTCGGAGTATTCTTTCTTTATAAGAAGAGTGTAGTCTGCAGCCAGTTGTTTTGCTATATCCAATCGAGATTGTACGACATCTGGAAATATAATTAATAATCATGTTTACTGATTTAAGACATCGATACTTTTAAATAGAGTTACTACCTAAAAACGTTATCTTTGTCTTACACTATACATTGCTTGTGGTGTGACAGAGATAGCGCTCTACGAAAGTGTCATCACGTTTCTTTCCAACAGTAGACGTGGATAATTTGTACAAAAGGAGCATATTGTTGCTTTCAAATAGTCAACATTTTATTTATGATCACTTGATCGTTACCTGTCATCAGTATCTTGGCTGCGCCCATGGCTTTAGCGGTGATAGCGCAGAGTACTCCTATAGGCCCCGCACCCAAGATAACCATGTTAGTGCCAAGTTTAATGCCGGCACGGTTGCAGGCGTGGATCGCGATGGCTAGGGGCTGGACAGCAGCGCCTTCCTCCATTGATAGGTTATCTGGTAACCTATTAGATGTCAAGGATATATGACCAGCAGCTTTTGCAGAATTAAGTTTATAGAGATGATATATTTTTAGAGATTACTAGCTGTCGCCCGCGACTCCGTCCGCGGGGAATAAAAAAAACGTAATAAGTAGCCTATGTGTTCTTCCAGATTATGTTCAATATCTTTGCCACATTTCATCAAGATCTATTGAGCCGTTCCGTACCTAGATACCTTCAAACAAATATCTAACGTTCCATTTAAACATTCGGATTTATAATATTAGTAAGATAATGTCCTGGTATCAACCTATAGAAACCCAAACTGTACGGTGTCCTCTGCTGAAGAAACAATTTTCAAACATTCGAAACTGAGATTGAATATATTATTTATGCTATGAAACAAAGATACTAGAATATGGTGTATATCCTTTCAGTATTACTTGTGGCAGAAGTCGGCGACGTGTTTGTAGTACTGTGACAGGTTGCCTGGCGCGGCGGGCGTGGAGCAATACGAGGGCTCGTCGCACAGGTTGTAGCGGCCCGACACACAGAACTCGCAACTTTTACACGGCGCTGTCGGCTCGATTGCAACGCGGTCACCCACCTTCAGATGTCTCACGTTAGCGCCAACCTAAAAAAATAATCTTTTAATTAAAAACGGCGGTTAGTGTGATACGATTTGTGTAACAATAACAAACCTTAGTAACAATGCCTGCGCCCTCATGGCCTATCACCATAGGTTCAGTGGGCACCTCCAGCCCGCACTTGCCGGTGCTGTACATCTTCACGTCAGTGCCGCAGATGCCCACACATGATATCTTGACCAGCACCTCTGCAACAACATCTCCTAGTACTATTCCCTACGTCATGTCGGACAGTGTACACTACCCTTTAATAATTATTTATCAGGTGTCATATATCTAATTCACTCCCTTTTTATACTCGCTCGAGATCGCTGCTTAGCGATAAGACCGCCTTTTGTGAAAATCCTATTGTACTTTCTTTTTTTGTAACTCCATGATAGTGCACAATAAAGTATATTTGTATTTGTATACTTTTCCGTTCCATTTATGGTGTTACTAGCTATCGCCCGCGACTCCGTCAGCGCGGAATTAAAAAAAAACTTAATAAGTTGACTATGTTCTACATCTGTGCCAAATTTCATTAATATCCGTTGAGGCGTTCTGGAGATACCTTCAAACAAACAAACATCCGTCCATCTAAACTTTCACATTTATAATATTAGTAAGATTAAATTTTACCATTATCATTGATTTCAGGGACCGGCAAATTTTCCTGAAATAAATATATAAAACTATGAAATAAATATTTAGAGTAAATATACCATATATGTTAATATTAATAAGCTTAGATTAAATACTGTTATGTAATTTAAAATCAGCAATGACCCCGCGAGATCATTGAGGCACGTTTAATAAATTAATAATCTTATTGTAAGTACTACTCAATTCCTAACTTCAAAGTAAACATTTTTGTCCAATAAAAACATTTTTTTATATTTACAATTCGAAGTAATTAAGTTAAATAGGGTAAAAGTACTTTTGTTGTCTATACGCGATTTCATTGTGATTTATAAAACTTCCAATGCAAATGACGGAAGATAGAGCGATATGGAGGAAGAAAATTTGTGCATCGACCTCCATTGTGTGGGATGAGGACTGGGATATGAAGAAAATTTCCAACGTGAACGATTGAATATTGTTTGAATATGAATAGTATTTTGTGCGTGATAAAAATATATTTATTTTAAAATAAGAATCCGTCAAATCTCTGCTTAATTATGAAATTGACACAAACGTTTTAAAAACTTACATCAATCTAATAAGTATTTTCATTAACAATAGACTAAAATAGACTAAAATCAGAGAACATTTTCCTTTGAAAGGATATTTCGTCAGCGGGTACTTATGGTTATATTGCTCAAAATATTTAAGGAAAATTATAACTACTTACAATTCTTAAATCTTTAGGTCCGTATAATACTGCGGCGTAATTGTGCATCTTTGTATAATTTAAATGCTCGTCTGTACTTATCTTGAATCTGTAGTTAAATGTGACGTTTGGCGAATTGATATGATTTAAGTAATATAATGAAACGAGATAATGCTAAGAATAAATTCAAATCATTGTTTATTGTACGTCAATCAACTGCGGAATTCTAACTAAGCGTGCCCGGCGTCACTCGCTGAATTTACACACATACACTCACAACAACACTTATCATGATCGCGAATAAGTAACTAATTTAAAGATGTTAGTTTGTATTTATGATAATTCTATTGTGACAGACTAGAGCCTAAACGACTGAAGCGATGTTGACGAGTGAGGTATGAGATAAAGTCAGTTAGTTCTAAAAGCCGATATCATCATCATCTGAGACGCTACAGCTGCGGGTGGGCCTGAACCTGGTCAAGTAAATTTCTAAACATTGGTCTACTTTGTGCTTTTTGCGTCCAGATCTTAATGCTGATATTTTTATGATCGCGCTCGACGTCATCTAGCCATTTCAACTTCGGCCTACCACGTGCTCTACGTCCATCCGGTTTACTCTCCCACAGGCGTTTTTTTTTTTTTTTATAGGAGAAAGGGGCAAACGAGCAACGGACCGAGAATTATTTGATCCGACGCCCATGGACATCTGCCGGCATTTAAGGAAGGTATACGCTGTTTTCTTGAAGGTCCCTAAGTCGTAACTGTTTGGAAATACCGCCGAGGACAGAGTATTCCACAACGCGGCTGTGCGAGGTAGAAAGTTTCGTGAAAACCTCGTCGTTGTGGAATGCCACCCATCGAGATGGTAACGATGAAATTTTTGTTTAGGAACTCTGCAATCATCCACGCGTGCGACGTGTCCCGCCCACCGTAGTAGTCCAATTTTGATGGCCTTGACGATGTTTAGAAGCTGATATACCCAGATATAACTCGGTACCTACATTTTTCAAGACATTTAACGGTGTGCATTGTACTTGATACGTTTTATTTGCTCTTCTTGTATCCATTATCTTAATTAGGTAGAAATGTAATCCAGGGCTCTTAATTGCAAGCTGAATTCCAAGGATATTTATATAATTAAATGATTAATTAAGATAAGACAAATGCAGTAATTCGTCGTCAGCTCATATATGTATGTGCTCACCGAGGGTCTCGAAGTCTATCCCATGTTAGGGTGATAGTTAACAACGCTGGTCCAGTGCGGGTTGACTTCACACATATCTTTGAATTTCATCGCGTATATGTACAGGTTCCATTTCGATGTTTTCCTTCACATTTAAAAATTTGCTAAACATATATATGAAAGTAGAAAACAACATTAAATAGCGGGGATCGAAACCAGAGCTAGATTATAGTCCGGTACCTAATAACCGTGCCACTGCAATGCAGTAATTACTGAACTACTGCATTGCAATATTATTTATTTTTAAAGATAACTGAATTAAACAATTGCAACGGCTTTACCATGTTTTACGAGATAAAGTCGAGATGATAGTAATAATTATGCGATTTTTTTTATTATACATATAATGTAATGGGCAATGGAGAGAAATAAAACAAATTATTGTCTAAAGGAACGTTTAATTGTGCAAAAATAAAATATTCCATATGATATAAATATTTTCAACAATTCATCTTTAAAAAAAAAGTCTGTGAAATTTGTTTATATCATGACTAGAAGTCGCTCCAGTAATTCCATAAAATAAGAAATATAGTTCAGATTTTTTTTCTATTCCCTGTATCTAACTATATATAAAAGAAAGTCGTGTTAGTTACACTATTTATAACTCAAGAACGGCTGAATCGATTTGACTGAAAGTTGGTGGGCAGGTAGCTTAGAACCAGGAAACGGACATAGGATAATTTTTACCCCGTTTTCTATTTTTTATTCCGCGCGGACGGAGTCGCGGGTAAAAGCTAGTTTATAATAAATACTTATTAGTATTTCGTCAACATTACATGCATTTCAATAGAAAATGCAATTTTTTTTAATTTTTTGTATTGTACATATTTATTTATTATACAAGTAAATAAAATCTTTGTTTTTTGTTTATTTTTTTTAGTCTCAGGAATATGGGCAATAAATTCACAGACATTAAAAAAAAAGAAAATAAATTCGATACAATTTTCAATAACTTAAACAAATATAATTTTAATATCCTGCCAATAAACAATTTGATAAAAAAATTAGTACATTTGATATTCCATTCATTATTTTTTACCCGTCAAAAGTAAATAACTAATTACTAACACAAAAACTCAAAATAAATTTAAGAAAATTTGGTATATTTTTTCAAACTTCCTAGTCAATATTTATTTTGTATTTTTTATAAAATGTCCTGTTATATGCTGAAAATAAATTATTTTTTTCAATCAATCGTGTCATATGTCAAAAATTTTACAAGATTCCAAAATGGCCGCTATGTCACGTGTTATACAACTAAAAGCAATAGCGTTATTTCAAAAACTGCTATGTAGAGATAGTTATTTGTTATGACTGTGGGTTGTTGGTGTCGCGGGGCTGGACGTGGATCATGACCTTGATGCCCAGACCCTTGCGGGCCACCTCGTAAGCCTCCAAGGTCTCTTCCAAGCTATAATGATGTGTGACTAGTGGTTTCACGTTGATTTGTCCGCTAGCCACCATAGAAAGTGCTATGGGATACCTGTAACATGAGATTTTTTTATTATAAAAATGTTTTGATCAGTAATTACTGTGAAATATACGGGATCTTTACAAAAAGGTTACTTTTGACTGTATTTTTGATGGTTTATTAAATAAGTTATATCATAATCTAATATATAAAATTCTTGTGTCACAGTTTTCGTTGCCATACTCCTCCGAAACGGCTTGACCGATTCTCATGAAATTTTGTGAGCATATTCAGTAGGTCTGAGAATCGGCCAACATCTTTTTTTTTCATAATCCCCCCCCCCCCCCCATTTAGTTTTTTTCTAACTGCGCGCGGATGGAGTCTCGGGCGACAGCTAGTAGTATTATAAATGTGAATGTTTAGATGGATGGATGTTGTAACGGATCTTGATGAAATTTGGCAAAGATGTAGAACATATTCTGGAAGAACACATAGGCTACTTATAAAGACTTTTTTTAATTCCGCGCGGACAGAGTCGCGGGCGAGAGCTAGTCAATAATAATTGTCATTATGTGAATTTATGAAGTGTGACAATAGAAAGAGGTATTTTGTACGCACTCGTTGACATATCTGAAGATGCCGCGTATGTCGACCTCTCGCGCCACAGAGCCGGCCAGCGGCACCGTCAGCTCGGGGCTGCCCATACCTACCAGCACCGCCACGCCGCCAGACTTGGTCGCCTGACACAACACAACTCTCTTACCCTGGCTTTCTTACACCAAAACTACTGTGCCAAAGATATCGTCATCCCTGTCATTATCTTTGTCAAAACAGAGATAACCATATTTTGTATAAGATTTTGGTTTCAGAAATCCACAGTTATTCATGTAATATGCAGCACATCTATACTGATATAATAAAGCGTAAAAACACACTTTATAAAGCAGGATCGTAGCGATCACAGCATATTTTTGAATAATTATTTTTGTAATAAAAAGCCCGGTACTTACAACACGCTTTAGATTATATATTTTCACGCTATTAAACTTAAGAGATGAGTAAATTAAACAAAATATATGCGAGAAAGAGACAAAAATTGCAAGCCAATAGTAGTAAAGATGAATGGTAAAGTTATTTTTAGCTAATGGTGAAGGCCTTCGTTGTAATTTGTGCAATTGAAAGTTTTACGCAACGTAAACAATAAAACAAAGTTTTTCTGTGTGATTAAAAGGAATGGAATTTTGTGTCGATGAAGCCGCACGAGAACAGCTAGTACAGTTTTCATTTCGCTACATACATAAATGTAAGGAAATCTAGTACAGTTGCTAACCTGTCCTAAACTTATTTGGGACATAAAAGGACTCACAGTTCATCTGTGTAACTAGTTAAAAGTATACTGTCTCTGGGTTGACCTTTATGTGAAAGATAAAAGTGATGGCAGATTGTACAGTAAGTGACTGACCAGTAGTGCGAGGCGCACGGTGGCCTGCGCGCCGCTCGCGTCAATGGAGACGTCGGGGCTGTCACCCAGCAGGCGGCGCACCTCCTGCACCAGCTGCTCCTCGCTGGCATCTCTCGTCACCAGGATCGTGTGGTCCGCACCCAACTGCTTCGCGAAGTCCAGTCGGGACTGTAGGATATCTGGATAGACGAGTTGCGAGTCCTGTCTTAGTTGAATTTAATCTAAGGTTTATGTAGATCACAAAAATCCGGATACTTCGGTAACTTTGAAAGAACCGATGAAGCCTTGACATGAATAAATAGAAAATGTATGTCAAAAAGTTTAATTTCGTAATTTGATGAACACTTGTGAATCTTGAATCTCGTCCGTAAACCAATTCCATAGTGACGAGTGCCACTAACCAGTGATAAGAATCTTGCTGGCGCCCATGGCGCGCGCGGCCAACATGGTGACCAGTCCAATGGGTCCGGCGCCCAGCACCAACACGCTTTGTCCGGCCGCCACACCACCGCGCCGGCATGCGTGGATACCCACAGATAGAGGTTCCAGTAGTGCACCCTCTTCCATCGACACGTGGGGGGGTAGTCTGTTCACAAATAAGATTTCATAAACGAATTATTAAAATATTGTTCATTTTAAGGACTACGAATGTGTCCTTTTGAACGGCGTTTATTACCCGAGTTATGTCGAATCCATTGTGACTCTCTGAGGCGTAAACGACTGAACCAATTTTGATATGAGTGTAGTAAGTAATAAATACAGGAAAGAGCTTATTTCCTCTTGCAAAGACAATTTGTCGATTGTTATTAGGTTATGGAAATTTAAAAGGATTGTAAAACATCTAACTTGTAGCAGAAGTCAGCGGCGTGCTTGTAATATCTGGCGAGGTTGCCGTGTATTGGCGGGGTGGCGCAGAAGCGCATGTCGGGGCAGAGGTGGTAGCGGCCCGACTTGCAGAACTCGCAGTAGCGGCACGGTACGCCTGGCTCGATCGCCACGCGGTCACCCACCGCAAGGTTCTTTACTTTAGACCCAATCTGAAAGAATTCTTGTATAAAACATATTCCTATCCGTCAGTAATCTTTTGTGATATTTGCATATCTAAGAGCGATCAGTCACCTACTTCAGTTATGTACTTTTGACGATCGGATCAATGACTTATGCGGGTGTGATATTATATGGGCTGAGGTAACCATGTAAAAAAAAATAACAGGATATTTTAGACAGATCATACATTTTGATTATCTTTTACTTTCAATTTCTAGTTTTAAATTTAGTACCACTTAATTTATTGTTCACACTTCATTTAAACTCATATTGTAATGATTGTTGAACAATAAATGAGTTAGCCCTCATTCGTTTGAGCGCTTTTCTAATGCAAGATAAAAAAGCGTTCAAATAGAAAAAATGAATTTCCAAGTATCAACAGCAGTGCTTTAAAAGCGACGCTTTTTATTGCGCAGTGTTACATTTTGGGAGCTGGGCGAACGGACAAGTGCGGTTTTAAAGCATTTGTCGCTCGAGAGCCGCCATCGTTGAGTTACGCGGTATTAACAAAGTGCATGTACAAACAAGCGCTAAGAATACATTAATATATGAAAATGTTCGATTTTAAAGGCAAAAATTGAGTATTTACAGTCGGATTTGTCCGATATAACATTAAAATTATGGCGACAGTAGTTTTTAATAAGACTATAGGGCACTTGATAGATCCACCACGAACGTATAAAAATAGAGTCTCTATGTGTTTATATTTGTGTGGTATAAAACTTATACAGCGAAAAACATGATATAAGAACTCGATTACATTGTGGGACAGACAGTTTTATTCAAATTTTATGACAGCTCTTGGTTAGCTTGGAGCGCATTTTGATGCTGTTAAGCCCTGTTTCAGATGAGCCCACTGCGTTTGATTGAAGGGAATCTTTACGTCCCGCCGGTGAAGTCTTAAGGTTTGGATAACATTATAGACTAGCATCTGGGTAGGTACCGCTACATAAGTAGCGGTAGCTGTTACTGCTAAAAATAGGCACAAACTATGTAGAATGTTATTAGAATCGCAAGTGTGGCTGGATACCTCGAAATATTGAAAGCGGCAAAATAGTAACCTAACATGTATGATTCTAGTATTTTACTCTAAAAACCTGTTTATCACTAGATCTATTCATACGAGACACACCTCCAAAGTTTTTTCTATTTAAACCGGATTTATAATAACTATTATCATCTTAAGTTCAAGGCGTTTGACGACTTATAAAAATATAAATAATAGTTTTGCTACAACAATTTTTAGTTACCAAATCTAAGCAAGTTTTCGTACTAAATCTAATTATGTAACATAGTTGCAATATTATTTAACATGTCTAGTAAATTCAAGATCTTCTAGGACATTCCAACCTAATTTGACAATATAATTTATCTTCTCAGACATTCTTTAATTAACCTTTTAACAGTCAATACAAACCTCACTGACAACCGACTTCGCAAACTTTTTCCTCGCAAGTACAAAGTTTTTAACTTATTTTTTTTTCGTCTGCGAATTTTAAGCAGCCATATATTTAAATTCAAATGTATTCATAGCGTCACTAGTGTCCAGGGCAGTACTTATTGTCGTACAATATTATAATAGCAGCGAACGGCATTGAATACACCAAGCTCTATTAGTTTTCTGATGAAGATTGACATTTATAAAGCAAAGTAACTTATTTACTGTTGAGTTGTAAACGGAACTATAAACGGAAAACACTAAACGAAGGCGGACTTGTTAATCTCTACTGTGTATTTTTATTAGTGTTTCCGATGCAAACGAACTTTTTTGTATATAAGTTTTTATTCATAATTTTATATTTTTAAATTGAGAACATTTTATATTTTTTTCTTTTTTATGTTTCTAAAATATTAGGTCCTTACATATGAAATTGGCGTTTTTCGTACTGGCCACTTTAATCACGAATTTCTCCTCTTTGGTAAGGAATTCCAAATTCAAATTTGTACAGCTATAGACTCATGTATTTGTGGTTCGATGACTGTCATTCATTTGTTTTTTTTCTTCTGTTTTTTTCTGTTTGCGTCACTCATTTTACAAAATGGAAAACTTAAAATATCGCATTATCTACGAGTACGAGTTCCGCCGTGGCACTAGTGCTGCGGAAACGACTCGAAGGGTGAATGATGTGTATGGCGGTCGTGTTGCAAAAGAAAACACAGTTCGTTTTTGGTTCCAACGTTTTCGTTATGGAAATTTCGATCTGCAGAACAAGCCCCGTGGACGGCCTGAGACTCAAGTTGATAATGAAGAGTTGAAGGCTATTGTGGAAGCGGATCCATCGCAAACCACGTCCGAGTTAGCTGCAGGCTGCGATGTTAGTGATAAAACTGTTTTAAATCACTTGAAGCAAATTGGGAAGATTAAAAAGCTTGAAAGGTGGGTACCTCACGAATTGACTGAAGCAAACCGGCAAACGCGCGTCAACTGTTGCGTTACATTACTAAACCGGCACAATAATGAAGGTATTTTAAACCGAATCATTACCTGTGATGAAAAATGGGTTCTTTACGATAATCGGAAGCGCTCAGCGCAATGGTTGGATCCTGGCCAGCCAGCCAAATCCTGCCCCAAGCGAAAATTAACCCCAAAAAAGTTACTTGTAAGCGTTTGGTGGACTAGTGCCGGTATTGTTCATTACAGTTTTCTCAAACCTGGCCGACTATTACGGCTGATGTCTATTGTCAGCAATTGCAAACCATGATGGAAAAGCTAGCGGCTAAACAACCTAGGCTGGTCAATCGCTCCACGCCACTGCTGCTTCACGACAACGCTAGACCACACACTGCGCAACAGACGGCTACTAAATTAGAAGAGCTTCAATTGGAAAGTCTAAGACATCCTCCGTACTCCCCGGACCTTGCTCCACCAGATTACCATTTTTTTCGAAATTTGGATAACTTCTTGCAAGGGAAAAAATTCAACTCCGATGGGGCAGTCCAAATCGCCTTCAAAGATTTTATTGATTCCCGTCCGACTGGTTTTTTTAGTAAAGGGATCAATGAACTACTTATGAGATGGCAAAAGTGCATAGAAAATAATGGTTCATACTTTGATTTATTAAATACATTATATTAAAAAATATTCGACTTTTTGTTCCTCCCATACAAAACGCCAATTTCATATGTAAGGACCTAATATAATATATTCCTTCCAGTGTGTGCTAATCGTTTCTTTTCGCCCTTTTTATTTAATTATTTTCATTTTCATTTTTAATTATTTTCCAAATTGTCCTAAATTACCGCTCGTGCTTTTCCTTCCTCTACAATTAATACGAAAAACTGTTATTTACTAATGCACTTAACAATAAAATTAAATGATTTTTACGTTCTTAACCACATAACGTTTTTAAAATTTTGTCAAAGTCCTAAAGGCCTGCTGTATAAAGTGTCCTAAAGGCGTAAAGTTTTATGGTGTAACTAACCTTTGCCACAACTCCTGAAGCTTCATGTCCCATGATCATGGGTTCGTGCATTACAAATGCCCCGCATGCCCCAGTCTGCCAGTAGTGCACGTCCGAGCCGCAGATGCCAACACAGTCCATGCGAAGTAGTACCTCTGAAAATTATACATGAATACATTAGTTAAGTTAGTAATTTATTTCATTATCTTTTAATTAATTGCGGACCCCATTTTTTTTCTGTAGTTAAATTTATAAGAATGATTCTAGATCGATATGAGTATTTTTTTGGTCACATTTTTTTTTAAATCAATCGATCCTTTTATTGAATTGTATAGTCGAATGTATACTTAATTGTTTGTTTCTGTGGTACAAAATGTTTAAACTCCTTACCATCGTCGTCGATTTCAGGTATCGGTGTTTGTTCCTGAAATCAAACATTACGGGAAATAAGATTTTAACTGACGAACTGAAAAAATATCATATCGTTTCTGTCATTTACTTTGAAAATAACAGTGATAATGATCATATGTTTCAAAACAGGATATTTAATATGACTATCCAAAAGCTTATATACCCACAACGCTCTTATAAATGCGAATGTTTGGACGGATGGATGGATGTTTGTTAGTAGGTATCTCCAAAACAGATCTTCCTGAAATTTGGCAAAGATGTAAAGGCTGGAAGAAAACATCGGCTACTACAATTTCTTTTTTATTCCGTGCGGACTAAGGCGCGGGCGACAACTAGTTAATAATACATCTAAGTAATTATCTAATTTACTTCTTAAACTAATGTCAGCCAATTAAAATGCCATTCTGGAGTCTAAAAGTTTTAATATTAATTTTTTTTTCGCATTTCGTTCAATGTACTTTAATATGTTGTATAATAATGTAAGTATACATAAATATTTCTATATTTTATCAAATTATACGTGAGCCAAGAGGTCGTTTTATTACCATTACGATAAGATTTAACTTATCTTATGTTTTATTTGCTGAAATATATAGCTGCTATAGCAGTATTTATATATAAATACCTCTAGTATTTATGTGATACATGTCAAAATAAAGTTTTTTTATCTTATATATAAAATTTTCATGTTACAATGTTAGTTACCATACTCCTCCAAAACGGATTGACCGTTTTTTATGAAATTTTATATACATATTTAGTAGATCTGAGAATCGGCTACTATCTATGTTTGATACCCATATTATAATTTTTTTAACTCAGCGCGGATGGAATCGCGGGCGACAGCTATATATATAGGTATATTAAATTAGCTTAGCTACCGAAATATCTGTAAAAATAATTTTGTTACCTATTTAATTTTTCAAACATAATAATGACAACATTTGTAAATGTGTTTTGGTGGTGGAAAGTTTGTGATAATCATGTTACTTCGTATTAACTACAATTCTATTACAATTTAAATAATACATTCTTAATAACAATTAAATTATTTAACATTTAACCTTCATTTCAGCGGTGTCAATATTGAACTTGAAGTAATATGGACGTTCAACTGCCGTGACACTTGTTTAAATGTGTATCTACTTTTAAAAGAGAACGTCACGAAAGACAAGATGTTTACAATTTCGTCGACAGTGTAAACCCGCCCTTGGATTTATTATTTGTTGGGCAGGATTTTTTGCCATCGAAATTGTAACTAGAGCAACGTTTCAGAGGGAATCCTCAAATTAGTTGCATTTCTAAATTGACGCTAAGCTTTTGCGGTAATAAGCGATTACAAAAAAAATAACAAAAATAAAACTACCTTCTGCTACAAAAAAATGGAATAATTCCAAAGTAAATTAAAAAAAAAATGGTATTATTAACTTCAATAAACTATGTAATAAAATATAATAATGAAATAAAATACCCGATAAACAGCAAAATGGATTAAAAACACAAACTTTTTAATTTAATTTTTTCATTAATTGATATAAAAATAATTTTTGTCACTAACAATACTTACAACTTAATAATTACATAGTTATCTTACAATCAATAGTCTATTATTTATTAGCTCATTATAAATATTAATGGATTAACCTGGATTTACGTTAAAAATAATAGTTACTAAATATATTACTACGTTTTATATAACCGTTATGGCTAATAACAGTTGATGTAATTAAATAAAATAAAAATAAATAAAATGAATAGTAATTATTTAATATTTCAGAAATACAAAAACATACCAATCTTAAATCTTTGGGCTTGTATAAGACGGCGGTGAGGTTATCTTGTGTCATTTTGACGCGTGCGCGGACTCGGACTGTTAATTCACTACTGACTGGCAAATGGCGTTGAATATATTATTATGCTTGAATACCGACACCAATTTATATTGATAAAGTAATAGGTTGGTTGATTATCAACGAGAGGAGGCACGGCAACGCACGTAAGCGAATAATTTTACAAATATTTAGCCGGGCCTCCCGATAGAGCAACATTAGAACAGGTATGAAGTATGGAATGGTTTAAGCGTAACAAAAACAACGGTACCAAAAGTCTATTTTTGGTCTATGCTAACTATACGCCATTTTCACTACGCGACGTTCGAATTATTAATATTTTCCCGCGTTATTTATGCAATAAAACAACGAAATAGATCATTACACAAGAGACCAAGGGTAGGCTGAGATTATGATTTTAAATTTGGCGCGTTTTTGCATTTCTCTCTCTCTCACTTTTTATAGGTAAACAAGCTATCGCCCGCGATTCCGTCCGCGCGGAATTAAAAAAAAATAGTAGCCAATGTATTGTTCCATACATCAAAAAATCGCATTTATAATATAAGATACACCTTTAAACTTCTGAAGCCTGTTCTTGTTATAAATCAAAATCAAGATCTAGATTTTCTGATGATCAGACTTCATATTATAACTCCGGATAAATAAAATAATAAATTGTTAGAAAATACTATCAAACAGATATGTTCTGTTAGTGATAGGTGATAGATCAACTTGTGTATTGCATCTTGGTATTGTGAGATGTGGTTTTCTGCCGTAATACCCGTACAAAAATATATTCGTCTCGGTGTTTAGGCGGCGATAGGCAAGTTTGAATACCAATGCACCATTCGATTTATGTCGTAAACCTGTTTAAATTCATTATATCATAGCAATTTGATCCCGACTAAGCTTACATTTTTAATTCATTCCTGCCCCAATTTTTACTATTGGCAAAACATTTATTACGTAATCTACATTTTTGCCAAATAAGTTTTTTTTCATTTATTCGTGTAATTTTAATAAAATTACTAAATTATATAAATATTTTTAATAAAATAAGATGTATAAATTATTACATGGGACATTAAAGCCATTCTGCCTCTTTAAACGCTAATTATATTTGTACTCAATTATTTTTGATAAAATTAATTTAAATACTTTTTAATATTTATATCTGTCCCATTTTTTTATTGAATATTTTAATGCGAAGTTGATAATTCTAATAATTTTTTTGTAGCATCATATCACCGTGTTCTAATTTAATTTGCGGATATCCATGCGACTTAATATGGCGTCAGGCTGCGTTTCCCTCCTAAAAAAATATACTTTAGCGTGTATCCTTAGTATTAAGTTTCTGTATGATCTCAGGAAGGTTAAGCTCCATCTCTTTCCAGTTAATTAAAATCCTAGAGCCTCCAATGTGTTGCTATAACAAAATAATAAGGCAAGAGGAACGTTCGCGCTTGACCGCGGTCGCGTTGACATGGCCTTTGCGCTTGTCGCGCGAAGATTAATTAACATTACATAAGTCACGCTTATCAACGTTTTATTTAGATAAACACATGGCATCGTCTCGTCTGAACGATAATAATGTATGGAATGTTTATGCTATTTGATTACCAATGTTCAATAACAAGCAGAAGGCAGACGAAATCTTACATTTTTGTAGCATTTTTGTAACAGTTAACCGAAATAATCGAATCAATCGTCAAATCATCCCTCTCATGCTAGAAAACAGACCGAAATTTAAACAATTCATATAATTGTATTATACTTTTACATTAATTTTGTTCATATTTATTCCAAAGTTTGGTCTAAAAATTGATTGCAGTATCAATTTTTTATACATACTAGCTGTCGCCAGCGACTCCGTTTGTGCAGAATAAAAAAACTTAATTACTACTAATTAAGGCTACCCTGTGTGTTCTTCCAGACTAGCTCAACACCCATGCCAAATTTTATTGAGATCCGTTGAGCCGTTCTAGAGATACCTTCCAACAAAAATCAATGCACTTTCACATCTTATTAATATAACAAATGCGAATGTTTGGATGGATGTTTGTTTGAAGGTATCTTCAGAACGGCTCAATAATTAAATTAGACATAACTAAGGAACATAGTCTGGAAGAGCACGTAAGCTAATTAATCTAAATATTTTTAATCTAAATATAAATTAGATGTACTGAAAATATAACTCTAGAGTTCTTTAGAGCAAATTCATCACTTAATGCAAAACTTTTATTTTTTTATATCATAAGGTGGTAAAAGAGCATGCGTCTTCCTGAATTTGTCGAAATAGCAAATCCACCGCTGTTCATATACATCCGCAATGACAGATGTGTTGCCAACAATTAATCCACGGACGAAAGAGGATATTTCCCCTACCTATGCGTCCAAAATTAAATCTACTTCCCCTTACCATCCTTTCCCCTTCTCATCCTTGTAAGAAAATGCACATTAATCAGACGAAATGCGGGATCACTTCCATTTTCCCTGGTGTTGGTGTGGTACTCTTTCTATTCAATGCACAAATATTAAATTTCAAGTTATTTGTGTTTCCAAAGTGCCAGAATTAATTGCACATTCAGATAACCAAAAGGCGATTCGTAGTGATTTTAATTTTAAATAAGTATTCATGTACATTTTTTTTTTCGCTGCGAAAAGACATTATATTATCTATGCATAGGCTTACCATACGTCCCGGTTTGACCGGGATAGTCCCGGTTTGAGATCCCAGTCCCGGCGTCCCGGTCAAACTTGAACAGCACCGACACCCCAACCAATCGTTCCCCCGCGCCGTTTTTTTCAATATAATACCGCGTTTTCAATTCATAATAATTTTGATTGCATTTCATTTGAAAAACACAAATTAAGCGAAAAACAAAATGAAAATGAGCCTCTTTCTCTTCTGCGTCCCGGTTTGGCTCTTCGTAATTATGGATAGCCTATCTATGCAGTAATAGGCGTTAAGTATAACTTTAATACATATCAAATGTTAGTACGATAGCCAAGATAAGTTTTTTAATGTTTTTCTTTACTAATGATAGCTGTATCAAGGAGGCCATATAGGTGGTCACTAGCCAGTCTAACAGTTACTTTTTGCGCGTATTTATTTTTATTTCATCTGATGATAAGATCATGATCATCGACGAAAAATGATAAAGAAGAATAGAAAACTCTGTGACGATCAGAGTCAAAATCTGATCTTCACAAAGTTTGCTTTTTGTTTCTTAAGAAAGACATCTTAATTGAATTTTATTTCAAATTTCAAAATTCTTTTTTTCGGACAACAGAGATCCATATTTGGTTAGTAAATTACAAAAACTAGAAACTTAGATGACTAGGGTTAGTAGAAATAGTACTAGTGGAAAATATGTATAATTTATACATATGAAACTCTAATGCGTCATGTATTTAGGAGACACCCTTGCGGGATCATAGTCCGCACGAGATGTCTCAGCACAGGCGCCTTAGGGTCGCTAGCTATTGCTTTCAGGATGCTGTTGTCACTCTCCCGGAGCCTCCTCACCAGTGACGCTACCTTTTTTCTGATAATTGCATGGAATTCGTCGGTTTGAGCCTGGGCAAACATGACGGAGGCACTACAGAATCGGGGGACTTTCATCATTATCCTGAAAAATTTTTTGCTGTCTATTTCATTTCACCATAAGAAATTTCCAAATATACAATTACACATTTTTGTTATCTACAATAGATACATATGATAATGTTTATCTTAATACAGAGATATGTAATTTAATTTTTCCATTGATAAAGATTGTGGCGAGTGCTGCAATGTGAGGCTTTGCTTATAGCACGTCTCAGTCATGTCAGGTTCTCCAAGTGCTGTCTTCGCGGTCTCATACCGATCCCAGCAAAAATACTCGAGCCAATCTTAAATAAGGAGTGACTACTTATGCCATAGTCAATCAGGTTCGCCAAGTTCCGATTTGTTGATTTTACCCGCATCTTTGAATTTATTCGTAAACATGTGCAGGCGGACGTCAGATCTATGCCATGCCATTCGAAAAACACATTAGTTCGTAGCGGGGATCGAAACTGAACGTGTAGAAAATAAGTCTAGATTAAACTACTGCGCCACAGATGAAATTAAAGTATAAAACCTTTTGGTCCAATTTGGAATATAAAGTAAAAAGCCAGTGCCATCAATAAAAGGTAAAGGAGTCATCTGCCTTCTTTATTACAAGTTTTTATTTAATATCACCTGTCCCGATATTTTTCATCATCGTCATCTTGCAAATTAAATTTGATCCACTTCTCGGTTAGATGATTGAGTTGAAATTTTTTATAAGTGTGTAAATTGCATGATAATGCAATATTATGATAACATGATGCTGATCTGATGATGGAGCTGGAAGGTGGCTATAGGAACATCACAATGAAACGACACAACATCGTCGAGTTTGGTCTCATTTGAACCGTCGTAGACATAATAATTTACAAGAACATAAGTAATTATTGTTTTTAGAAAGTTTGTTTTTCTTTAAAATTTATTTTTATCGTACTGTGATTGTGAACTCATATCCTTGGTCACAGATAACTAAAGTAATGAATAAATATTTATAATTATTTACAGTAGTAAACATAATTAGTGACCTATCTCATAAATGCAAAGACATTTCGTTGGTAAACACGTCAACGGAGAAGGATGCTTGACAAGTTAACAAACAACAGTTTTTTAAAGGTTAATGTTTCAATATTAGGCAAAGGCTTTGGATAGTTTTTTTTTTTTTTTAATTGTATTATAAGGTGGCAAACGAGCAAGCAGCCACCTGAATCATCAAAATAGCAAAGCTATCGCTGTCTAGAGACATCCGCGATCGAATATGCGTTACCTAGTTTTAATCGACGGAGAAGGGGACGCAGAGAATTAGAATATTTCCATTTTCTATGCGTCCCGTTCTCCGTCGAATCCACTGCCCTAAATTCTAATCCTTTCCTTAAAAGAAAAGGGTGGAAAGAGGACTAAAATTAGGCCTCCGGCATCACACTCATCAGACGCAACGTGGAATTACTTCACGTCTGTCTTCTGTGTGGTCGTGGTATTTCACCGGGCGAGTCGACCAATTCGTGCAACAGATGTTGTTGTTGCTGGCGTCTACCACGTTAAAGTTCACTTTTTAAACCTCGGTATTATTTTTTTTTACACATTACATTTTCAAAGTTCTCTGTATTTAAATGACCATTAAATATATAAATCAATTTATTGAAGGTCTTTGGACGAAGTTTTTTTATCTTGCTTGTTTTTCAAAGTAACTCTTTGTTTATAAAGTTTTAATCGTTCAATAAACAGGGCAGATATGTTAATATTTATTGATGGGAAAAACATTTTAAGACTGAACGAAGTAAATATTTAAGAATAACAGATAACGCTTATTAAAATACAAATGGCGGGAAAATAAACAGACTATAATAACGTACAGATAGTAAAATAGTTTTTTTTTTAAATAAAGGGAAAAATAAAAGATTAATGATATAAAATGTATTTTATTTCTTTAAAATTAAATTATTCTGCCCATCCCCATAATCCGTGACTCTCTCTAATAGTGTCTCTGTTGTCTCTTCTTTGTCTCGTGACCGCGCTCGCTTCTCCCTTCGCTATAGCTTTCTTCCTCTCCATCTTCTTCTGTCTATCTTCTAGATTCTTCTTTACCTGCTGTTTAACTACTTCTGGAGCTATAGTACTGGCTGAAGTATAACTTCTCATAGATCTGACATCAGATAGAGCTTTCTCTATCATAGCTAATCTGTATTTTTGTGAATTTGTATCAATTTTGGATGTAGTATCATCATTTTTAAGTTCACTTGGAACTAATTTTGGTATTTCTTCGTCATTTTGTTCATTTTCTAAACGTAAGGACATTGTTTTTGATGTTTTTTCTTCTACGTTTGTTTTTCTCTCATCGTTCATAATTGACTTTTCAACCTAAATAAAATATGAATTCAAATAATATAACTAAATACAGTATATTACTAAAATTGAAGTCTTTGTATCGCTTTGTTATATCAAGAAAAGAAATTCATATTTTGATATACGTGTATTTACGTTGAAAATAATAAAAAATCAATTTTAAAAAAATTTCCCTGTCTGTTCACAAGGCGGTATTTATTCCTGTTAATGGAGATTAATGTATAGAGTTTTACAGGACTACGGGAAGGTGGCTAATTTTACTTTTAATTTTGCACTGATAATGCATAAACGTTCATGATTAGTTGTATTGTTTCCTCACAACTTTTAAACCGAATAAAAATAAATACAGCAAAGAGAGCTTAAAACGGCCATTTTTAATTACTGATTGTTGAATTTTGTACTTTACATCATTTTTATTTGAAATCAAAATATTAATTACCTCATTCCTAAGCGCCGTTACCTCGTCTTCTTCGTAATTCGTTTTTGTATTAACTTCATCAGTTACCTCATCACCACACTGACTGTCTTCATCATCACTGACTTGGAGGCCGATACCCATTTCCTGAAATATTAATATCAATTTAAGAGACTCGTAAGAATTCTTTTATTTATTTGAAATCAGAAATTTAAGTTGATTTTTTTAAGTTTAATTTTTAAGATGACACTAACTGTGAGGTCAAAATTCGTAATTTACGTTTCAAATGAGAGAGAGAGACCGAGATAAAGAGTTTGTGCGAGAAAGAAAGGAACAGCATCATATTCAACATAATTATCGTTGTTTACATATTACTAATATTATAAATGCGAAAGTTTAAATGGATGAATGTTTATTTGAAGATATCTCCGGAACAGCTTAAGGGATCTTGATGAAATTTGGCACAGATACATAATCTGGAAGAACACATAAGCTACTTATTAAGTTTTTTTTGTCCTTCGAGAACGAAATCGCGGACGACCAACTAGTATTTTCATAAATGCACTAGAAATTTTAAAGCATCAGTTAAAATATATAATTTAATTTGGTCAATATTGGTTTTTTACATACTTTAAGAAATATAAAACATAGTCTGAAAGAACAATTAAGTATTTTCAATTCCGCGCGGACGGAGTCGCGTGCTACAGTTAGTTTAGCATTAGAGCATACCTGTAACAACTCATCATCCACCCCCCTGGTCCGCTTGTACCCGGAGCAGGCAATCTCCGTGTCCATCTCATCATCTCGCTCCAAGTCTTCAAACCTGGGATATGTGTCCGTCTCGTACCCAAAGCGCTTCTTGAAGAACTCACGGACACATTTCACGTCACGATCAAAATATCTATATGATAAAATATTTTTATCAAAGTAAAAATTGTGTTCCAGAGGTCTAATGTTAGTCCTCTTCCTCTTCCCACCTATTCTTCAAGAAAGGGATGGGTTATGGAAGGTTGGGGGACACATAAAAAGGGAAAATATTTCTCTTTCTATGTGTACCCACCTATTTCGATTAAAGGTAGGCGAGATTTTTTTAAAACAGATGTATATAGTCAATGACGATTTTGACGCTATTTTGACGAATTCAATTGGCCGCTTGCTCGTGCTAAGATTATAAATGCGAATGTTTGGATGGATGTTTTTTCAAAGATATCTCCAGAACGTCCGTATGAAATTTGATATTGATGTAGAACACTGTCTGGAAGAACACAAAGGCAACCTACAAATTTTTGGAACGAAGTTCCTTATCGCGCGTTGTGAAAGGGGGCTAGACGGAAAAAATTCTTACGAAAAGTTGTCACGACACTTTTTGTTATAGTAAGTATGTTAACGACGAATGAGCGCTACTTCACCATGGCAACGACGTGACAATATATAACGAAAATTCATAGAAATAAAATGTACTTCTTGTGAAGACTTAAGTTTTTTATTCATAGAATAAACATTGGTTCCTTCACTAATTAATTGAAAGGAACTTCGTTCCATCCGGGTGTCCCAACACACCTCTCAAGTTTTTTTTTTAGTACCGCGATGACGGAGTCGCGGGCAACAGCTAGTACTTTAATAATAATGTTTGGAATTTATTTTTTTCACTATTAATCACATCACAAGAGTATTTGGCTCCTACACCTGTGAAATATCCCAACAGTTGAACTGTAAAACTGATGTTAAAAGCTCTAAGTTACTTACAATTCGGCATTAGGATGATTGGTGGACACCATTTGCGGGAAATCAATGATAATGGGCCGTCCTTCTTCATCCAGCATGATATTAAACTCATTAAAGTCTCCATGTATAACACCACAGTTGCCCAACCGGACAATCAGGTCCATCAGCTCATCGTACAATCTTCCAGGGTCGGGCACTGATGTTACATGTGTCCTGAAATTTTATTCAATTTAAAAAAAAATATTGCTTTCGCTCTTGAGATGTAGCACGAGGAACGAGAAATGAATATTTGGCTTTTTGTATGCCTAATTAAAGTTTAACAAAGTAATCATCAAATTATTAAAATATTTAAGGAAGTTTTTCTTTTCATTAATTTTTAAATTTACGGCATTGAATAAAATTTTACTTATTTTTCAGTAATTTTCATACAAATTAAAAAACATTCACAGCACTTTTTCTTTTGAAAATATAAAAAAACTTATGTTCAAATTCTATTCACATTTGATATCTATATATATATCTATATATATAAAAGAAAGTCGTGTTAGTTACACTATTTATAACTCAAGAACGGTTGAATCGATTTGACTGAAAATTGGTGGGCAGGTAGCTTAGAACCAGGAAACGGACATAGGATAATTTTTACCCCGTTTTCTATTTTTTTATTCCGCGCGTACGGAGTCGCGGGTAAAAGCTAGTAATTTCATAAGTCTTAGCCTTAATTTGGAATAGATTTTACTTACAAAGGTCCACCTTGCACCAGATCCATTACAACACAGTGCCTGTTAAAATCAATAGGGCGGGGTACAGGGAACCCCCTTTCATGTAAAGCCTTCATATATGCAAATTCCTTGGTGGCAGATATCCTGGAGAGGTATAGCCATGATGCTCGGTTTCTGTGAGCATGGTAATCTCTCTTGTCCTTGACGTTCCGAAAGCAAGTGCGGCCTAACCTGGAGATAAAGAGTTAAACAACTTCTTTGGAAAATGTAAACATTTATTATTGTAAGTGATGTGAAAAATAAATGAATAAACAATACTGAATTGTACATACAGCGAAATGTGCTTTTACTAATTAATCACAAGAACCAACTTAAGATACAACAGGAAAACAAAAAGTATAGTGTTGCCACCTAAAAATCTAATATTTTTATTTACAGGTGAAATTACATTGGTATATATTTCTAACACCCCCCCTCAATGTAATTTCACCTCACAAAAAAAACAAAAAAAAATTACATCATTAAAACACCACATTTATCTAAGAAGCGAGTCAGCATTTCCCTGTTTAAAGACTTTGTGAGCATGTCTGCAGGTTGATCACTCGTTTTAACATATTTTAAAAGCATCCTTTTATTTTTAATTAATTCTTTTATAAAATGATAACGTATATCAATATGTTTAAGTCGATTAACAGTGTCAGTGCAGGCAACAGATATAGCCGACTGATTATCACAATAAATATGAACTGGACATACATTATTTATGTTGAAATCTTTTAACAAATTAACAAGCCAGCACGCTTCACTGGCTGCCATACTAATGGCAACATATTCAGATTCTGTGGAGGATAAACTTACAGACAATTGCTTCTTTGATCTCCAGCAAACTAAACAATCAGAAAATTTAAACAAATAGCCTGTAGTTGATTTTCTATCATTAAGATCACCTCCCCAGTCTGCATCACAGTACCCCTCTAAATTGTTATCTTTACATTTATAAACCAATTTATTATTTAATGTATACTTCACATAGCGCATCACTCTTTTTAAATTACTTAGCAACATGTCATTTGCAGTATTTTGATATCTACTTAATAAAGAAATGGTAAAACACAAATCAGGTCTAGTGCCAGATACTGCATACATAAGACACCCTATTATTTCTCGACATAACTTTTCAGTATTCTTGTCTACTGTACTATTTTTATTATTATCAAAAATCTTTAAATTAATATTCTGATCTATAGGTGTGGACATAGGTTTACAATTTTCCATATTAAATCTTTTAAGTACATTCTCCAAATACTTTCTTTGACTCAGTTCAGTAACTCCTGTATTTAAATTTTGTGTAATAGTTATACCTAAGTACTCAGTAACAAAACCTAAATCTTTCATCTTAAATTCCTGATTTAACATGTCTTTAACCTGCTTCACTAAAATATCACTAGTTCCAAAGATTAGGATATCATCAACATACAATAGTATATAAATTTGATCTAAGTTAGTGCACTTTGTATACAGACATGAATCACAATTTGATCTCAAAAAACCATCTTTAAGCATAACATCATTAAATTTCATATTCCAATATTTTGGTGAATTTTTGAGACCATAAAGTGATTTATTTAATTTTACAATTTTATTATCACCTGAGTAAGCTCCTTCTGGCAAACGAACATACACATTTTCATTAATATTTCCATACAGAAATGCACCTGTTACATCCATTTGAAAAATTGGTAAGTTAAGTTTAGTTGCTATTATTACAAAGAGCCTAACAGTTGACAATTTTACAACAGGAGCATAACAGTCATTTAAGTCTAAAATGTCATCTTGTTCAAAACCTCTTGCCACCAGTCTAGCCTTATACTGTGGAAAATCTTGTTCACCCCTTTTAATTTTAAAAACCCATTTGCTACTCACAACTTTTTCATTTTCTGGTATTACATCACATATTTCCCAAGTATTATTTTCAATTAGTGTTTGCATCTCTCTGTCGATGGCCTCCTTCCATTTGCTGCTATCACTTCTCTTCATGGCCTCTCTATAAGTAACTGGTTCACTTTTTTCTGTATACACATTTTGACATTGATAGTACACAGGTGGTTTCCTTACTCGCTTACTGGGTTCTCTTTGGCATACCTCAACAATTGATTCTAACGAACTGTCACTATTGTCGCTTGGGTTGTATTCAGTTCCAGATTCTTCTGTCACCATAGTTTCATTAAGATCCACTGATGTAGTTTTAGATTCATTATGCAACTCATTACCCCTGTCATTACCTTCTTCTGTATATTTCAATTTTACTTCAACTTCACTATTGTTTTGCTCCTTCTCTAAGAAAACTATATCACGCTTTAATTCCACAACATTTTTCTGTGTAAAATATATTCTATATCCTTTTACAGTTTCTCCATATCCGACCATCACTCCTTTTTCTCCTTTGCTGTCCCACTTTCTTCTCTTTTCTTTTGGTATGTGCACATACACTGGGGTCCCAAAGGGTTTCAATTGATGAATATCATATTCTTTTCCAAACCATACCTCATATGGTGATTTTTCACCGTCTTTACTTTTTCCAGTTCTATTTAAGACAAATGCTGCAGTGTTTATCGCCTCCGCCCACAATGATTTTGGAAGATCCTTGCATGCATTCAACATTGTCCTAGCAGCTTCAACTAATGTCCGATTCTCCCGTTCTGCCTTTCCATTTTGTTCTGGTGTGTACGGAACACTTGTTTGATGTAGGATGCCACGTGTGGCAATGATCTTCTTAACTTCGTTATTTATAAACTCAAGACCATTATCACTTCTAAAAACTTTTACTTTGTTTCCGGTCACATTTTCTGCCTTGTTAATAAAATCTTCAATGCAATTCTTTATCTCAAATTTATTTTTAACAAAATACACCGTCCTATAGTTGGAGAAATCATCTTTCAATATTACAAAATATCTAGAACCACCAACTGACGTAACCTCCATAGGGCCGCAGGTATCCGCATGGATTAATTCACATGTTTTCGTAGTAACAGTTTCACTGTTCCCAAACGGTAACCGATGCATTTTTCCTTCTAAACAATTCTCGCATTTAGGAACCGAAGTTTGTTTCACGTCGATGTTATATTTCAGCAGTACTTTTCTTATGTAGTCAAAGTTTTGATGGGCTAATCTTTCATGCCACTCTTGCAATGTAGTCTTAACCTTCTTAGCCACATTAGCTACTTTGTTTTTATAGCGCAATTCTAAGTAGTATGAGCTCCCAACTCGTTTAGCAATTGCACAAACTATATTGTTTTTATAAAATTTACACGAGTTGTTATCTGTCAACATGACATATCCTTTGTCTGACGCACAGTTCACAGAGAATAAGTTTGTTTTTAATTCCGGAACGTAAAGCACCTTGTCTATGGTTGTTTGCACCCATTCGCTCCCGTCATACACTTCGACTGCCATCTGTCCATAACCTTGAACACTAATTGCTGCACCATTGCCAACGATAACAGACTCTTGTTCGGCATTGGTAAACGATGTAAACAATGCACGATCACGACACATATGTTCGCTGGCGCCTGTGTCCACTAACCACTGAGATTGGCAATATTCTTTTAATGAGTGTGACACCACGAATGCATTACTTTTCTTATTTTCTTTATTCTTCTTGAACCAACACTGTGACTTATTATGTCCACTCTTGCCGCAATAAAAACATTTGTTACTCTGCCCTTCACTTTTATTTTTATTATTACTTTTACACTCACTGAGGAAATGTCCCATTTTATTGCATTTAAAACACTTTACATTCTTTTTGTCCTTAACAACGAATGCAGATGACCCTGAAGGTTGACCACTTTTCTCTTTCACCCTTTCTTCTTCAACTAATAATCTTGCAACTAAATTGTCCATTGTTTGTTTATCGTCTGACGTCGATTCCCAAGCAGATACAAAATGTTTGTATTCATCTGGTAAAGACATTAATACTTTAGTAATCACAAATTTTTCAGACACTTCTTCCCCCAACTGTTTGAGTTGATTTTGTAATTCCTGAACTTTTGATAAAAATGTAGACATATCAGTGCCCGTTTCGAATTTATACTGAAAAAATCGTTGCTGAATTATATGAATGTTTGTTTCTGACTTTTGCTCATAAACGCTTTGCAGCTTTCTCCACATTTCAGCTGAAGTAGAACACGCAATTAAGTGTAACATAACTTTTTCAGTCATTCTTGTAACCAATAGTGTTTGTGCCTTCGCGTCTTTATTTTCCCAATCAGTTAGTTCGATGGGATCTTTCGGTTTTAGTGCTCTTCCTTCCACAACATCTAACCAGCCTTGACCTCTTAACAAAACTGTAGTTTGAAACTTCCAGATGTTCCAATTATTTGCTCCTTCCAGTTTCATCATGCTGTTATTTATATTTACCTCCATCTCGCTGTCCTTCCTTGCGACGCAGGTCGAGCAAGTCTTTATTAGCTTTCTTCACGTTGCCGCTTAACCTCACTTTTTACTAAACGCCAACGCGAATATTATTTTTTACAAGATACCTTCTGTATTATTTTGTTTTATCTTATTTTCACTATATGGGAGTGTCTGGGCCCATAACCTGATGTGAAAAATAAATGAATAAACAATACTGAATTGTACATACAGCGAAATGTGCTTTTACTAATTAATCACAAGAACCAACTTAAGATACAACAGGAAAACAAAAAGTATAGTGTTGCCACCTAAAAATCTAATATTTTTATTTACAGGTGAAATTACATTGGTATATATTTCTAACAGTAAGAAACTGCATGTGTATACAACATTATGAGGTCAATAAAATGTGGAATCTTTACTAATATAAATGCGAAAGTTTAGATGGATGGATGGATGAATGTTTGTTTGAAAGAGCCCAACGGATCTTGATGAAATTTGGCAAAGATGTAGAACATAGTCTGGAAGAACACACTTTACGTTGTTTAATTCAGCATGAACAGAGTCACAGGCAAAAGCTAGCTAAACAATATTCTTGTTTCCCATTCAGAGATCTCCAATTATAAAGCCAATTAATAAATATACCTGTGCAACTTTAAGCAAAGTGGATTCCTGTCTTCATCAGCAACTGTATAAATATTAGACTCCTTGCCTACACCGATCTGGTTACCAAATGATGCAATAACTTTCCTGTTTGTCAACGCTTTAAGTGCTAAATAATCATAACCTGCATTTGTCAAACGGTAACCATCATCTGAAATTATATGTTCATTTTCAAAACCATATTTGTATATAATTTTATATCTTTTAATTATATTTAATAATAATTAATATAAAAATAATATTACTAACATTATGAATACAAATTTTTGGATGTTTTTTACAAGGTATCAGAATGGCTTAATGGATTCCACTGAAATTTGGTATGTAGAACATTCTCTAGAACATTTTTTTTAATTCTACAGGGAAGGAGTCATGGGCGATAGCTAGTTGATAATATTAATGCTTTGGCAGACAGTTTCTTATGATATACATTATGTTAAAGGCAGTATTAGATTGAAACTAATAGCCTAAGATAAAGGCTTATTTAGACAATACAACTTTCTGGTACCTATGAATATTTGTATGCAATAAATTGTGTGCAACAATTATTTAATGATTGTAAGCAACTGGAGGTTTATTGTAAGATATTCTACTCTAAGTGGAAATCGAATTTAATTCTATGGGAGTACTTACAATGTTTTCCACGTTCATACGTCAACAGTCTATGTTTACACAATTCTTTCATCAACTTATGAACACCACCGTGACGTAAATTAGCTATAGATGCTACCAGCGACCCGGGTACCAGTTCGTGGTTTTTCATTCCCATTTCCACCTTCGAAAAAATATATATCAAAAGTATAAAATAATTCATGTAAGGTTATATTTCAATTTGTAAAATAATCCATTAGAAATCTTACCGCAGTCAAAACTCGGAAATCTTCACTGGTTAGATAGCGTAATATAGCAACATCTAGTTTACCCATTTTGTGCCAGTTTTTATTAATTTATCCAAAGAAACAATAAAATATTTGAGAACAAATCAACACGCGTTTTATCAGTCAATGTCAATTTGACACATTCAGTAACGTGCGAAAATAATAACTTTGCAAGATTATTTAAAAGACGTTTTTTTGGTATTTTATAATTTATTTATTATTTAAAAAAGTATTTTGAATCAATTTATAATTAGTTTAATTGATACTGTAAAGTATCAAGTCCTAAAAATCCTGTTTGGAAAAACTTAAAAAAAAATCGTAGGAGAGAGCACAATTAAGAAATCTATTTCTTTATTTTTTATTTATTTATTTAACTCCACTTATGATATGTACAATATAATCTTATTTTACTTTGGGTTCTTAAACTGGTAGGTTTGTAAGAACCCTGCACATTCTCTATAGTTGGGTAGTTTACAATATTTTTTGTTTACATAGTACGAA
Organism: Papilio machaon; assembly: GCF_912999745.1. Taxonomy (NCBI): domain Eukaryota; kingdom Metazoa; phylum Arthropoda; class Insecta; order Lepidoptera; family Papilionidae; genus Papilio; species Papilio machaon. The sequence goes on from NC_060005.1 coordinate 6,384,050, forward strand.
TACGTCTTACACATTGTGGTTCTAGTAACTGTGGACTTGAGCCAAGACAATGAAATATAAATATATTTATATATTTTTTCTAACTTTGTATTCAAATATTCATATATTTATTACGTACGGAGTATATACATACATACATACTTTAATATATTGTTATAAATTTAAGTTAGTTAATTTATCAATAAAATAAGTCTTTAATTTCGATTTTATACTTTTGTCATTTAAAGAGTCTATAATTTTGAAAAAGTCCTTTTGGCTAGCTTACCAGCTTTGTTTATAATGATGTTTCTTGATTATATCTGTCTATAAATCTTGGTTTTAATTACAATTTTTGTTTAGCCGACATGTGTGCTTAAGATTGTATTATGATTTAATGAAGTATTGGGAATCTTTTATATAGGCACAAAAGTAATGGTCAAAATCTGCAGGTCCTAGGTTCGAATCCCGCCATGTACCAATGTGTCACCCCTAACTTGGGGTAGGCTCCGAGCCCCTCAGTGGGGTCGTAAAGTGAGCTGATGATGATGATGACAAAAGTATAATTTGAAATAAATTTTCAAGTAATTCTTCATAAAATTCCGCACTAGAGATTAGAAATTAAAATAATAAAGAAAATATTAATAATCATTATTTATTTATTATTCTGAAAATGTATAAAATGTATAAACAATATCTAAAACTAAGTAATAAAGCATTTAATATTTAGAATTATGCAAACATTCTTCTTAAAACTATAAGTTTTACAAACTTTAAAAATTAACAATTATATTTAGTATATATTACTGTGGTATATAAATGCTATTTCTTAACATAAATGTAGAAAAAATAGTCTTTAAGGCACAGCAAGCACATAAAAAATATGAGTATTTACTATTTGCAGTACCTATGTTAAAAAAATTGAAACTGTCCCGCAGAATATTCCTATAAATAAAAAAATCATTTAATACAACATAATAAACTTCATGATGTTTATAAAAAAAAATAACAAGTAAAAAATAAAAGCAAATAAAATAAAGTAAAAATACATCCTTAATTCATATTCTTATACAAAGAGTGAATTTATTTTACTGTCACAGATAAACATAACGAGAGAAAGGCAGAGGGAGAAATGAATTGAGAGATGGCAGCATATTTCCGACAGTGTTACCATATAAAAAAATCTTTTACATATTGACCTTTGACTCCATACATGGTAAATGTTATGGCACAAAATTATAGATAGTATAATAAACAAATGTAACCTAATTTCAAAAGCATATTAAATGATACTAATTTAGGTAACATTTAGTACTCAAAAAAGGAGTAAAAGATTATAAAAAAAATTACTAATTAAGTTTACATTAATATTATTATCGATAAGTACTAAATCTTATAATCAAGTGGCGTTTCACTATTATTAAATACTAGCTTTTACCCGCGACTCCATCCGTGCGGAATAAAAAATAGAAAACGGGGTAAAAATTATCCTATGTCCGTTTCCTGGTTCTAAGCTACCTGCCCACCAATTTTCAGTCAAATCCATTCAGCCGTTCTTGAGTTATAAATAGTGTAACTAACACGACTTTCTTTTATATATATAGATTATGATCTTAAATGTTAATTTTTACCTAAAAATCTAGACAAGTAAAAAAGTTAGTCGATTTTTTTATAAACTTTACAAGCGAGAGTTATTCAGTATCAACAACCACCATAAGCGAGAAAGTCTATTTAGAAAAACCTTTAAATGTGAGAAAAATATCAGCGGTCTAATAAAATATATAATAATCTCGCTTATTCAGGTTCGAGTAAAATTGTATAAAAATGTGCGTTTACAAAATCTTTAATCACATGGAATAAAAATATTAAGTTAATATAAATGTAAACTTAAAACTTATATCAAAATTCGAGTATAAGAAATAGAATAGTATATATAAATATGTACATAAATAAAGGTTTTGTTTTCATTTATATTTAAAAAAAAATGTGATCAATATACTTATGTTATATATAATATTTATGTATATTAATAAAAAAATATGTGTACATGTAATTTTAAGTCTATCTTATGTTATTTTGAAGTAGAAACGTCTTTATTGTACTTACTGTTCTTTTTGTGACTTATTTCATTAAAAAAATAATTTAAAAAAAAGCATTTTAACATATTCCATGCTTTTTTTTGTTTGCATATGACCTGTTCAAGTAAATGGTGGATATTAATTATTTATTGTTTTTTTTTATTTATTTTGTTCCATTTTATCCATATATTCAGGATTGTAAGGTGGGTAGGGCATCACTGTTGGCTCTTTTGGCACTAAAGGTGACTTTTCTGAAATTAAAAAAAAATCCTTTATCGTCCTAGTATAAAAAAATACTTTAAATACATACTGGCACTAAATGTATTGAAATTATATGTTTTACTAGCTTTTGCCTGCGACTCCGTCCGTACGGAGTTAAAGAAACTTAAAAAGTAGCTTATCTGTTCTTCCAGACTATGTTCCACATCTATGCCAAGTTTCATCAAGAACCGTTCAGCTGTTCCGGAGATACCTTCAAGCAAACATCCATCCATCCATCCATACACTTTCGTATTTATAATATTACTAGCTGTCGTTAACGTGGAACTAAAAAAAAACGTAATAAGCATCCTATGTGTTCTTTCAGACTATGATCTACATCTGTGATAAATTTCATCGAGATCTGTTGAGCCGTTCTGGAGATACCTTCAAATAAATAAACATCCATCCATCTATCCATCCATCTATCTAAACATTCGTATTTGTAATATTAATTACATGTAACTTAATTTATTTATATATACATACGTCCATCATCAGGTGTTGCCGGTTCAGGTGCAGATGCTGTTGCGTACGGATTGTTTGGAGGCTGAAAATATAGAAAATTCAACATAATTATATATTTAGAAATATATATAACTAGCTTTTACCCGCGACTTCGTCCGCGCGGAATAAAAAAATGCACACAAGATAAAAAAAAGTTCCTATGTCCGTCTCCTAGTTCTAAGCTACCTCCCCATCAATTTTCAGCTAAATCAGTTCGACCGATCTTGAGTTATAAATAGTGTAACTAACACGACTTTCTTTTATATATATAGATAAAGAAAATATTAATCATAGTAAATTATCACTCTAAAGTCTAATTTTTAACATAACCACAAAAGTAACAATAATTTCTTAGTTTTTGTATTAAAATATACTTACAGTTAAAGGATATGGTACATTTATTCCGGGAGGTAGAGATGGTACAGGAACATTTGGTACAGTAAACCCAATTGTACCAGTCTTCAACATAGGACTGTTTGCTCTATCCGGATATGGAGATACTCGGGGAGAAATTTGTGGATAATTGCCTGGATTTGGTGTATTTTGAGTTGGAGAAACAACTGGATACGGTGGGTTTTGACCGTTTGGAACTGGATAAGGTTGGTTCATACCGGGGTATGATGGTTGATTTGTTTGTGGTGTGTTATTTGGGTATGGAGATGGATTGGGTACTGGATATGGTGGATTGGGACTAGTATAGTGTGTATTTTGATTAGGATAAGGTGAGTTTTGGTTCGGATAGGAGTTTGTAAATGGACGGACAGTTGGCGGGGGTTGGTTCATAATTGGCATGACTTGTGGCATCTGGTCCTGTAGAGGGTTGGGGATGTTGTCCTGGTACCCCATGAGAGGTACAGTGCCGATTCTGATCGATCTCCTGTCTTCACTGTTACTGTGACAACCCTCCGGGACTACCGTTACCTGTTAATCAAAGATTAATATAAAAAAATACAAATCAATTCCAATTAAAATACTGGAATACACTTTTAAATAAAGATAAGATAAATATAGGGAATATAATATATACAGTTCTTAGTAATGTCTCAAAAGAACAAATTAAACATCAGTTCTAAAAACAGCAGTATTTGGGTCATATTTTAAGTGATATTATTTGTTAAACTATAATAAATAATACCATAAAACACAGACAGGCAGACAGGAAAATAACAAAAATTATGGCAAACTATCACATTCTTAACCCATCCCTCTCGTTAGCTTTAAAGGAAACAGAGATAGCAATAGTATTTGAATACAGTTATACTATATTTATAAAAAAAATAATGATATCCTTAACCTACCTTAAAGTCATATTCAATATCAATAAATCTGCAAGGTCCCATGTTGTACACATCTATAGCGGGCACCTCCATGTCCACCATCCAGCTGCGTGTGCTCTCTCCGGGAACTGGACCTTTCTTCATTTCCAGCACCGTAGACTCCTCATGCTTTGTATCCGGAACATTTACTGCATGGTATGTGATTCTCTAGACACAATAATTGAATCAAAATATAAAAATTCTGAGACGGAATTAAAAAAGGCTAATTACTAAATTTATAGATTAAATATTTTTCAGAGAAATTTTAGATTTTGAACTTGAATATTCTTTCCATTAGAAATTTTATATATAATTTGATATATTTTTTTTATTTTATAGATACTCAAATATTTTGAAGAGGTACTGCTGGAGTTTCAACACTAAAATGCAAAAACAGAATATACACTAGCAACACTGTTTAAAAATTCCAAAAAAAAAAAACTAATATCAGCCATTATTTAATATCAACTAATATTACTAACTAACTATGTAGTAGTTACTTAGTGAAAAAACTAATATCAAGCATTTAGTGTGTACTTATAAAATGGTATATGAACAAAATGTTGCTTACCTTCTGAATAGCCATCAATATCCGTTCTATTTCTACTCCACCTTGATTAGAACAACTTAGCTCAATAGGTATTGTCTGTCCGGGACAGTAGCCAGACACTGGCAATTTCACAACTGTCGCACTGGACCCACTGCCCATGCAGCAACAGCAGTATGTATCCTCTATATCAAACTGCATTGGTTCCTGTAATTTATGGTTAGTATGTAGACCAAAGAAAGTATGGATGGATTGTGTTATAGGAGATATGCGTAAGAAGGAGGTAAATTCAGATATGATGGCTGATAGAGATGTATGGAGAAGTAGTACATACTGTGCCGGCCCTCCATAGGGATAAGGGCAGGTTGATGATAATGAAACTTGTGTATAAATAAATAAAATCGAACCTTAATAAGTGATTGTTATTGTTCGGTCCCAACTGACAACTTCCATAAGTGAAAAACTGGGGTTAGAGAGAAACCTCTATTTTTAATGAATTAATTAAATAGGAAGATCTGTTGTTGGATAATACCATAGGTGGGCACAGTTAATCAAAAAGTTAACTTCGTTAATCGTTAATTCGTTAAATGAAAATTTAACTTCGTTAATCGTTAAAGCGTTTAATTTACCAAAATTTAACGCAAGTTAAAGTTAACAGTTAAAGTTAATTTTTGTTTATATTACGAGTATAAGGCGCAAGCGGGAAATGGCCATATGAATAATCTCCGAATCGTATGGACCGATTTTGTCGAGACTTTCAATAGAACTTAGGCTATTTTTTTACTGCGCTTACGAAATCTCGGGCCATCGCTAATCCTATCTATAGTTTAGTTATATAATATACGAAAATATAATTTAGACAATAGGAGCGATGTACTAATGCCTGTACCATAATAATGACATAGCATGCACTAGTTACGCACACTTATATACTACACTGACAATGATGGACAATTGACTTTTTCAGTCAATTTTTTTATCGACAATCCGACGTCACGGAATTAGAGAGCTAACTAAATTTAGACAACACGAATTCTATTAAACAGTAAGACATGTAATAATATTCAAAAGAAAACAATCAAAACTTTTGTGCAGTATATACATTTATCTGTTACTATTTGCACCCGGATATTCATTTGCTCATACTCCAACAACTGAACATTTAATTTTATGTATAACTAACTTTTACCCGCGACTCCGTCCGCGCGGAATAAAAAATAGAAAACGGAGTAAAAATTATCCTATGTCCGTTTACTGGTTCTAAGCTACCTGCCCACCAATTTTCAATCAAATCGATTCAGCCGTTCTTGAGTTATAAATGGTGTAACTAACACGACTTTCTTTTATATATATAGATTTGGTAATACTTTTGGAACGAAGTTCCTTATCGCGCGTTGTGGGGTAGACGGAAAAAATTCTTACGAAAAGTTGTCACGACACTTTTTGCTATTGTAAGTATGTTAACGACGAATGAGCGCTACTTCACCATGGCAACGACGTGACAATATATAACGAAAATTCATAGAAATTAAATGTACTTCTTGTGAAGACTTAAGTTTTTTATTCATAGAATAAACATTGGTTCCTTCACTAATTAATAGAAAGGAACTTCGTTCCATCCCGGTGTCCCAACACACCTCTCAAGTTTTTTATTTTTTATTTTAGCTAAGGACCCACGAACAGACTTATCATTTTTTACGTACTTTTTATTTCTTAATATAGAAATATAGATTTATTTATAAAACTTCTAACATCTCAACGCATCAAACTGTACAACTGAGATGCCTTTGATAACTGCTATCATCTAATGATCTATCGTCCGATCTATTGTTATATGTTAAATAAAGTTAAATTACTCTCAGTGTATAGAGCATACGTTACACGACATAACGAACACAACCGATCGCGGGTGATGTCTTCTCTCTTTCTTATCACCTATAAAATCGTTATAGTTAATTAGTAAGAATATGGTTTTGAATTATTTTCAACGACATTCGATTAATTTTAAAATAAACTTTCGATATACGTAAAAAATCGATGTCTTTTTTTAAAGGTCACTTGTGGCGACATTTCATATATTAAATTTAGTATAACACAGTTTAACATTATTTCACTAACATAATTATTTTATCTTTTTCCTCATTCTTTCTCGTTTTGTCGTATACTATTTTTGTAAACAAACAAATTATCTTCGCTATTGTCTTTGTGCAGCGCACGTGCATCCCCGACCATTAGAAGGGTTGGGGCCATAAATCTGTGCGGCTGTCCATTTGATCCTTTGTTCATATTTTTGTTGTTGTTAAAATTATTTTTCGTAGACGATGAAGAAGCCCCAAAAAAACGAACGACGGTAATAAACACCTAAATCCCTTTTGTTTTTGAGGAACGTTTATTGCGTGCACATTTCGTCTTTCCAATTTTTAAATTTATTTTTCATTGTTTGTTTCTTATCTACGCAATGACAAAAAATCCTATTTGTACGCTTTTTCAAATGAACCATAAACTATTTTTTTTTTATATTTTTTATTGTCTTTAAACTCGAACATTAAAATAAACATTTTTGTCTGCAACAAAGTTTAGTTATATTTTAGGTACGACGTTGAAGAGTAATGCACACTCGATTATTTTGATTGCAATTCAACGCAGAGTTTATCTTTTTTTAATAGATTTTGCGTCTCACGTATAACAATTATTGTATTAAGAGTAAAGTGTTTTCGAACCTTATGTTGATTTTATAACAAAGTCTTGTTCTAAAAAAAGCAAGTTTAAAACCAGTTTTAATGTGAATAAAATGTAATAAAGACTTTTCGAGATATTTGTGTAAATGTGAAATAATTATTAAACTTTGAAGGTGTCTAGCGCCTAAACTTCGCAATATTTGATAGAGGTAAGTTTGTTTAAATCGTCACTATTTTCTAACAAGGATTCTGTGGTACTCTTTTGATCATGTCTATCCCGGCCGCTCGGTGTATTGTATAACATGCATCACACTCGCTCGTTCTCGTTCTCTCTCGTTCTCGTTCACCATTCGACTCGCCGACGGTCGCCGAACATAGCCGAACTTACGAATGTAGCTTGATGCATAATTTAAATAATTAAAATGACAACACGTCAATAAGTGTCTATTGTAACAATTAACGGACTAAATTAACGGAAGTAGAATTTAACGGAAGTTAACAAGAGCGTTAACACTTTTTGAATTTAACTTAAAAGTTAATCCGTTAAGGAAAATGTTAACTTCGTTAATTAACGATTAACGGATTAACGAGTTAATGCCCACCTTTGGATAATACAAAAATCAATTAAAGTCGTATTGATAGTAAATTATGTTTAACAAGTTCTGTTTATGTTGATAACAAAACAGATGTTAAAATTTTACATATCAAACCATTATTACTGCAGGTTTGACTGCTGTGATAATTGTCTTAACACATATTGAAGTCTCTGTTTATTGAAAGGGATGTAAATATGTTCTTTTATTGTATGAGATGGCAACTGAGCAAGCAGGCACCTTAATTTGCCAAAATAGCGATGTGACCAATGCCCAGAAATATTTGCATTTGCAAATGCAACACCTACCTTTCAACAACACGGGAGATTGCACAAAGAGAGGATATTTCACCTATGTGTCACCTCCTCCGACAAATCCACCTTCCTTCTCATTCTTTCTATACAAAAAAGGGTGGAAAGTGAAATAGGACCAAATTTAGCTATCTGGTATGCACGCTCCTTAGACGAAATGCGGAATTTCTGACACTTAATGCCTGCCTTCTGATTTGTCATGGTATTTTACTGGTCGAGTCGGCTAATTCATGCAACAGATGTTGTTGTTGCTGGCTCTACCACTCTTAAAATATATTTTTGTTATAAAAACATATTATGCTGACCTTACAGTATGGATCAAAGTTCAGATCCAAAGGTGCAATAACCCTTATTTGCTTTTTCTTCTCTTGATCCAACTTGAATGCACGGTCAACTACTACTTTGATCTCATATCGCACATGACCATATTTACCCTCAAAGGATGATGGGCAGTTAGCTGGGATGGGGCAGTCAAATGGAAGCTCATGTTTACCAGGCTGCAAGTGATATTCACCTGGAAGAACAAGCATTAACTGACAATTAAGATATCTTATCTCCTTTTCTTATTAACTTTAAACTAAATAATCAAAAGTTTATTAAAAAATTATTGGATCCCATCTCCAGGAAAAGAATAGACTATAATTGGATGAAACGTCTCTCATAAAAATGTGGCAAATACCTTACTTCACAACGGGACAAACATAAATACAGATTTACATATATTCCTTCAGATAAATCATCTTTAGGAAATATCAACATAATATCTCACCACTTTCTCCACCAAGTAGAAATACTTTTCTGCTAAAATATTCTTCATAAGAATCATGATTTTCTGTCCGAGTGTGCCGACGATTGTTGACCTCTTCAGTGTGAGATGTGGTCCAGTGAACTTTGCAAAATCCTTTCATTTTAACGTATAAACCTGAAATTTTATGAATTAATAAAAATATAGAAATAGCAAGATAGAATGTTCATTACTACATTTTCACTGTTAATAAGTAAAAAATTAGTATAATTAATATAAATTGTAATAATAAAAAAATCTTTATATTCATGCCATACCCTAGTTTGTGTTAATTCAATTCTATTATCATATTTAAAATTAAAAACCTTTTTGAATAGAAAAAATATTTTATTACCCCTAAACGTTTTGACCTTGTCTTGCTGGAACACCAATTTGCCAAAAATAGTCTGTCCCGCAAAATAAGTTTCATTTTCACTATTTAAAATGATACTTCCTTCATCAAATCCCATAGCAAGTTATTTTGCAGTTGTTTATTTTTATTTATTATTTTAAAGTACCACCGCAATTTGAATGTAAATTATCTAAAATTTGAACTGAAAAGTAATAAAAATACAACAGCCTATACCTCCTATTTTTCCTAGTTGTATATATTTTTAATCTATGTCAATGTATGTTTTGTGTTTTATCTAGTGTTGCCAAGTTGCTATGAAATAAATGTGATCAATATGAAACAAAAAGAAACACAACGCCAAAAGATATTTACTTAATCAGATCGGTTGTTGCGATTAGAATAGATTTTCTTTTGAAGTTTTCCTCTGAACTATGAATATTGGATATAAACTTGCTAGTTTTACAACATGTCATTCGCTTTGTAAAAGTTCAGTTCCAAATTTTTAGTCATATACTCAATATCATTCATTCTTTTAAACGCTCTTTGCTCTTTTATTCTTTGCCTCTGTTTTATTGTCATTCATATCATATTGAGGTGCGGCGAAGGTGTGCTCGTATTTCCGCTCATCCGTTTCACGATGTGGTGATTCCGCGTTGTTTGAAATTGTCAAATTTCGCACATTTTTTTGACTGAAATCTTCTGTAAAAATTATCGTTAATGTGTGATATGTAATTTATTTTATTTTCCGCTATTTTCAAACAAATCGTTTGTGATTATTATAATACGGAACAAATTTTAGCCGGTCGCATTGTTTGTCACGCTATTACAAATTATGTATTTATAAATTTTATGAATAAAAGGGGTGATAATATAATAGTTTGCCAACATGGGATCATCACAAAAAGATATAGAACTAAGTCCAGTGAAGTCTGACGACAATAAACAGGAGAATAAACCTAACGTGTTGGTACAAAATTACAATGCACCGGTTAACGACGAAGAGGATGTGATTATTGGTAGATTTCGTAAGATCAGCTCTGCTAAATCGATGGCTGCAACCAATGGGAACATACAGTACCCCGCGGAAAGTTCAAAGTCTGAAGATATTGAAGCAGGTCTTCATTTTAAAAAGGAGATTAGTGAAAAAGATAAATTGTTGCCTAACCCTAAGAGCGATGTTGTGGACACGCTGCACCCCAAATCTCCTGTTGCCAAGAGTAGTTTCCGAGATATGGAAAAGCCGTCGAGATTTAAAGACCATCCATCTGCTACAAGATTTAAGGTATAGTCTTCTAACTTGTTTATAGTATTAGTAAATTTAGTGGCTGTTTCCCAGATCCCACTACCATATGTGTTACAAGCCAGGCAGAGATAATTTCAATTGTTAATAATTTATTAATAAAATAGCTGTCTCCCACGACTCAGGCCGTGGGGAAGTAATAAAACATAATAAATGTGTTCTTCCAGACTATGATCTACATCTATCCCAAATTTCATTGATATTTGTTAAGGCGTTCTGGAGATACCTCCAAATAAACATCCATCCATCCGTACAAACATTTTCATTTATTATATTAGTAAGATTACTACTTAATATTGTAATGTATTATTTTAATTGGATTTTCAATTTTATTTTCAATTTTTTGGTGATGAAAGTAAACTGCATTTAACTGGTTTAGGTTTTTAAGAACTTAGCTCAAATATATCTAAAGTAATATGTATAATATCAATTGCATTTTTTTACTATTCAAGTAAGTCCTCCTTGTACTTATAAAAGTGCTAAAGAATAAATAAAGAAAATAAATAAATAAAGTATACAAAAGATATATAATTTTTTTATTATAAATTTTGCATTGGTCTATGAATGTCTATGCCACAGTTTTAAATTACTAGTTTTAGAACTACTATAGATAGTATATAAATAAAGGATGGGATAAATTAAATTCAGATAAAAGTTTAGTAAATTTTTCTTTGAATATAAATTATTTTGTTGATTCATAGAAAATTAAGACTATTAAGAAATAACAGTAAAAAAACAGACCACAAAATTATTTTATGATTGATATTGTTTCTATCCAAGAATTACAATATTAGTTGTTTACACTTTTGCCATTGAAAATGGACTCTTTTTGCGAACAATAAAATTTTTACATTTGTTTCTATGTAAAAATTTTAATGTATTTTTTTAAAATTCGGCATGAAATCCGTCATTAACTATTAATAAAAAAGTACATGAAACCAGTCTTTAATTTGTCATAAGAAAACATCATGAGGATGGTTAATTTTCTCAATTCTCTCAAATGTACTAAAGCTTGTAAGCCACAGTCGAAAAACCGAAATGTAACTTTAGCAAAAAGCAAAGTCAGATTTAGAATCTAAAATGAAATGGTACGTCTGCTTATTAAATTCGGTTTGGCGTAGGTAGTAAGCCTGTATTAAATGGGTCGCTGGAACGAAACTCGTGTGTTAGTTTCATGAGAAATTTCGCTTCGTATTGGTTCTGTATAGCTTTTGCGTGTACATCAGGTGTAATGTGTGCGGGTACAAGTTGACGGGAAGCAAGCCACTTTATTGGATCATCACAAGAAATTTAAGATTCGCGTGTCAAATACGTGATTAAAAAAACATTAAACTAGACTTTTTTACTCTACAACAATCTTACTAATATTATAAATGCGAATGTTTGGATGGATGTTTGTTTGAAGGTATCTTTAGAGCGGATCTCGATGTAATTTGGCATAGATGTAGATCATAGTCTGGAAGAACACATAGGCTACTTATTATCGTTTTTTTTTTTCCGCGCATACGGAGTCGCGGGCGACAGCTAGTAAAAGAATATAATACTATCACTGTTTTTTTCAAAGAGAGTGAGAAGGATTAACAATAATGTTTTTGTACCGCATCGGCAGTAGAAACCAGTTAATACTGGTTATTAAACCAGTTTAAACTGGTTCCCACAATTAAATCATAAACACTGTTAAGATTGATATGATTTGTACAAATAACTTCGTTCTAAATGTTACCTGTCTCAATGTTATGACAGCCTGGTACTTTCTGACTTCGCTTTGTTCAAATTGTCGTTTTAATTGATATTATTTGTTTTAACCGATGTCAGGTAATACATAATACATATGTAAATTACTTTAACATAAACATAAATACACATGTTTTATTTTATTTATACTAAGACTAGCTGTCTCCCTAGACTCTGTCCGCGCGGAATTAAAAAAAAAAACTAACAAGTAGCATATGTGTTCTTTCAGACTATGATCTACATCTAAGCCAAATTTTATCGAGATCCGTTGAACCGATCTGGAGATATCTTCAAACAAACATCCATCCAAACATTTGCATTTATAATATTAGTAAGATTGTAATTATCATGCGACTGGACTGGAAGATGGAGCGAGAGTAAAGTCTAGGCGCTGGTGGTATTTGACAGCAAGGCATACGCAAAACCATTTCCAATGTAACAAATTTTGCGTACCATGAAAAGAGATACATCTTTATAGGATCTTTTAAGATATAACTCTTTTCATCGGATGGGTCGATTTATGACTCTTACATTACGCCTCTCTTCGGTTCCGGAACGCTTTTGCTCCTGTGTGCTAGAGGCTTAAATGATAATCTCTATAAGGCCAGGGACTGTTCGTTACTAATGTGATTGTAGTTTTATGGCTGCTTAGTTTTATTACTGTCTAACATTGAACTAAGCATTAATCTTTTTAAACGTTGATTACCACAGCCGAAAAGTTCGTACAAAACTCTTTATTATCTTAGTTTTTTCAAAAAGAATGAGAGAGAAATAAAAATCGTTATTCAGCAAGCTTTTTTGGTCTCTTACAATGGGGCTGGAAATAATAAGCTAACTATCTTATTAATATTATAAACCCGAATGTTTGGATGGATGGATGGATGTTTGTTTGAAGGTATCTTCGGAACGGCTTATGGGATCTAGGTGAAATTTGGTGCAGTTGTAGAATATAGTCTGGAAGAACACCTAGGCTACTTATTAAGTTTTTAATTTCGCGCGTATGGAGTCGCGGGCGACAGCTAGTAGTAATATAAATGTTTACCTTATCATTAAATCGTCATTTGTTTATTTAACTTATGCAAAAGCACGTATATATTTTCACGTGATTTTTTTCTATTATATGGATGTGTGCATACAGTTAAAATTTTATGAGTATTATGCCAATACGTAATCCCTTCCTTGTGGGTTACACTACTCTGTATTAATGCCTCTGTTTCTTTGATTACTTTTCGTTTAGTAAAATGTTTTATAAAGCTTTATAACCAGCCGGTATTTATTATTTTCCAGCTAAGAGTTCATATTGTAAATAATTTAATTTATTCTCGACGGAAAGATAAAACCAATGTTGTTATGTGAACGAAAAAATATTTCTATTAACGGTGAATCTCCACTGTCATCACACTTTTATTACCACGTTATTGCCATCTCTATCATTAGCTATGAAATAAACAGAGATAGCAATAGTATTCGTAAACAAGTGACACGCCAGTGAAGTTCTACGTTTACAATGTGATCAATATCATAGAAAACACAGTATTAGATTAATCCATTATATTTAAAAACAATACTTTTTATGTTAATAGAAGCTTAGTCGGCTTTGTAATACGTACAGACAAGCCTATTATAATGTTTTAACTCGTCACGCATGCGCAGATCAACGGTTATCTTGGTCCGATCTGTTGCAATAAAATACCTAGTTAATTCAATTAAATTGTCACGAAAATTATATTAATAACTTTGTGACATTGAAACATTTGCTATTTGTTCAATCTCTTGTAAACAATGCCGATAACAGATTGGCTAGTCAATATATCTGACAGGCTCCTCGTACACAAGGCAACGTAAATTTTTGAAACTCGACGATTATAGTCCTAAGCGACTTACGCAATACATTGTTATAGAGGTTGGTACATAGCGCGCGTCGCCGACATTTCTGTCATCGCCATAGACAGTTGCGCGCAACCTGCTTATCGATATCGTCGTGAGAGAAGTAGCTGCAATTTTTAATATGGCGGTGCATATCGACGCTGGAAAGCATAAACGCTGTAACCCTTGAAATCGCGAATATGTTTTTCACACGTTAATAATTTCAACCATTATCAAACGATAATGATTTTATTATACGTTACCACAAACTACACAACATTATCGTATCAGCTCACGAGTTATCATTTTTTGGCTCTCCTGTAAAGTTCATACTTTCGGGGTTACAGCGTTTACGCTTTCCAGCGTCGATATACTTGTCCTGACTGAATAGACGATTCGCGTCGACGATTCAACATTGTGTGTACGGAGAGCGCGATTCCCGCGACGCAACCATACAGTATTACTTTCGACGATTTATGTTGCGTTGTGTACGAAGGGCCTAATGATACAAGTTTCTTGGACAGTGCGATAATAAACATAGGCCCTAGTATATTTGCAAGTCTCTAAATCTTTAACTTAATCCATCTTATTGAATGTGTTTAAATCGCTTAGTATTTAGTTTAAAATTAACCCACATTTACTGTCGCTGTTTTGACGTTACCATCGATTTGAATAATTCATACAAAGGGCTCTACGAAATCGATTGTGTAATGGAATTAGAAAGTATCCAAATACCCACATACAACTGGAACATTGTGTAAAAGTGAGGCCGCTATTCTGCAATTGCGAAATTGTTTATATGTATGTCAACATTCTGACTTAATGCTCACTTAATAGTATAAATGCGAAAGTAACTCTGTTTGTTTGTGTCGCTGTCACGCCAAAAATACTGAATTGATTTAAATGAAATTTGGTACACAGATAGTCTAGAGCCTGAGAAAGGACATAGGCTACTTTTTAACGCGAAAAAAGAGTTGTAAGGAGTTGAAAGTGTGAGTGGAAATTTGTATCGTAGAATCGTAATTTTTACAGCTGAAATCAGATATTTCATGCATATTACAAAACAATATCTATATACTAGTTTCTATGATTTTATTTTGTATGTTATACTCCAACTTTTACGTTCATATGTTCTTTGACACGTGTACATTGTGACAATAGACTATAAGAAATCTGTTAAAGTCTTAAGGTACGTTTCCACTATTTGTTAAGTCAGCACACGAGTATGCACGCTATAACATTGTTTCGACAGCTTTAATCTTATCATATTAGATAAGGTAAAAGTTCTCCGAATTCTATGCATTGTTGACTGCGTATGGAGTAGTCCATTAAAGGGTTATTTGTTCGAACGAATGAAGTGACGAAAATACGTCGCGTTGTATTTTATACAGTATGTTTTAAAAATCTACTAGTCTTCTAGTTATTTAAAAAAAAAACAAAAAAATGGGACCCATCTGCAAGCACTTCCTTTTGATTAAAATAATTTCTAACAAAATCGGACCACCAGGGGCGGAGATTCGCAGTAATTAACATTAAAAAAAGTAATTAACATTAAAAAAGTAACACATTAAAAAAATACAGTCGAATTGATAACCTCCTTCTTTTTGAAGTCGGTTAAAAATGAATAAAGTCAATGATCTTAATTTAAAATATGACTACCTTTTCTCCTTGAAAAATTGCGAAACACGTTTAGATTTAAGCCAACTCTAAAGACCAACATTTATATTTGATTTAGGATCGTCTTTATTGAATAAGGAAGGAAACTTTTATTAGTCTTTTGTTTTATAAATTGATGATAAATGCGTTGTATTTCCCTTTTGCGGTTCAAACAATGAAGTAAAGGTGGTCTGTCTATAATAATGGGAGCTCGGTCTAGGTCGGGCAGGCCATCAATAAATCATAATGGTCGCAAATTGGATAAGTGTGCCGGGTTCCTATAGCCTCGCTCTCGTATGCTAAGACGTACAGGTACAAGGATGCCGTATGCCTATTTTGTATTCTAATAGATAGGAAAGCATTCATGGTTTACGCCGGAATCCAAAAAACAATCTCGAATCTATCTAAATTTTTTATCCATTTGGTACCAATTTAATTGCAATAGCAATTTTCAAATCTTTTCTATCGCTTAATGGAATATCGATTCATTTTAGTTGGTATCCTCGTATATTTTTTAAATTAAAATCATTGAAACTTATTTTACTGCTCTATTCAATACGTCAAAGTTTGTTTGCCTATAGTTTTGAATGATATTAAGCAAGCAAGCATTTTTCGTATAATTCTTATTCTTTTTATTAAATAAATATCGAATAAATTATCTCTAAAACTCTTATACCTTTTATTCAGTTTATAACTCTGTTACTGTACAGTGTTACTTTTACAGTGTCCTGAGTATTTTCCATTCCATATGACTCGTTATGATTCGTTATAAAATATCCTGTTATAAAATAAATGATAAGGTTTGTGGTCACCCTATACCTTCCATCATTACGTACTTATGATAAGTGAGGTCTGTCACTGACATGTCCATCAATTACGATGATTGACGGACAGGTTTTTTTCCATTTCAACTTTCACTCGTAGGGCTAACACAAGGTAACCAAGATATACATCACTAGCAAATCGTGTACTCCGTCCGTTTGTAATCTGTCTAGATAAATCGTAAATTACATATCGAAGAAATTCATTAACAATGTTCCGTTCGATATGCAGATTGTACATTTTTACGACTGGCCTAGTCATATTACATACGGCCGGAGTACATAATTTGTCGGTGACTTACTGTTGCCTGCGACATCGTCTGTACTAAATTTGATTTTTTTTTAGTTTTAAAACTGTAGGTGATATTAAACATAGTTTTTTTAATGTCGTGCATTTTTATTTTTTTTACGTGCAAAACCAATAATAAAATCTAGTTATAGTGTAAATGAGTTCCGTTTAAAAGGTATTTCTTTATGCAAGAATTTATCTAGATTATATTGTGTCAACTACAGTTAATAGAAATTCTAAGTACTTACAGTTATTCGTACATTTATTTTTCCTCATAACTTCTATTACATAAGTATGTTTGTGTATACGGGATTTAGAATACTAGAATACATTATTTTTATGTGTTACGAGTGTAGCATTTTAAAAAGAGTAATAAATTTTCGCGTAACTTCCTGCACGTAGCCGCATTGTGGAAGTCAGTCGGCGGTATTTCCAAAGTGTCTATAAAGAAGCGAGCGTACCTTTTACTCAAAGGCTGGTAATGCACCTGCAGTTCCTTTGGATTTTCATGGGCCGTCGATGATTACCTTGGTGTTTGAACCCTTCCTAAATATACAAAAAAAAATATTTATTTTCAGATCAGTTGCTTCTGTCTGATATTTTATTATTAATCTGACTAGCACTGCACGCGACTCCGTCCGAGCGCAGTTAAAATATGCTCACAAAATTTCATGAGAATCGGTCAAGCCGTTTCGGAGGAGTTCAAGTTCGAACCCCGTGACACGAGAATTTTATATATAAGATATTAATTTATTTTATCAGTATTCATGTGATTACAGTATACTTTATTAACAAATGATTACATGCCGCTTGACTCATATGTCATACGGTTGGTTCATATCTTCATCACTTAAACAATGTATATGGAAATGAAGTAAATAGGGCTGCCATTTTCATAGAAATGTATCATGATTTCAAACTAGTAGTAGTTGTTTGGCTGAATTTGATATTCTTATATTTTTTGCTAAGTTTCGGCCAACCCTAGTTTGTTTTATTTACTCCCATGGTAACCTTACTTTAACCCCTGGGTTTTCTAGTTGAAGAAGACATTCTAATTTTTTTTCTTATCTTGAAGAATTTCATATTCTACATTTTTAATTCAATCATCTCTACTTCTTCTTCTCAGCCACTTAATGCTCACTGCTGGGCATAAGCCTCTCCCAAAGATCGCCACTATGATCGGTCCTGTGCAACCCGCATCCAGGATACTCCCGCAATCTTGACCAGACAATCGGTCCATCTTCAAACATCACATTAAAAAAATATTTTTGACATCTTCCTTTAGCCTATTAACATTTGAAGTCTTTTGTCACAGCAGACTTACACTGTAATAGACAGTACACCTTTGCTTACCCGTGGTCTTCATTTTATAAACATCATCAACCCTAGTTGCCCGCTCGATTTAGCCATGGCCGTAAGAGTGGGTGTGTCTAATTTTAGCGCGTCTAAAAATATCTTCAAAGCAAAATCGTCTCTGGTGTTCTGATTAAAATGATCGGTATGCTTTGTACTGCAGCTCTGAACTAACGGAAGTGGGTTAGACTCAGCGGGCTGGATGAACTGCTCTAAAGGGATCTTTTGTGAATCTTTTGAGATGATCTTTTTGTACTTCTTACGAACACCGAATTGGGTTAAGTACTTTTTAATATTTTGACTTGACTATACCAAAGATCCTAGATCCAAAAATCTTAACAATAGGTAAGGGAGTTGTGTCTGAGAAACCAATCCTCAGCCAATTAATTTATCGAATACTAGCTGTCGCCCGCGACTCCGTCCACGCGCATTTAAAAAAAACTTAATAGGGGTATGAAAAATAGATAGTAGCCGATTCTCAGACCTATTGAATATGAATATAAAATTTCATAACAATCGGTCGAGCCATTTCGGAGGAGTATGGTAACTAACATTGTGACATGAGAATTTTATATATAAGACTAGCTGTCGCCCGCGAATCCGTCCGCGCGCAGTTAAAAAAAAAACTAAATGGGGGGGGGGATATGAAAAATAGATGTTGGCCGATTCTCAGACCTACTGAATGTGCTCACAAAATTTCATGAGAATCGGTCAAGCCGTTTCGGAGGAGTACGGTGACGAAAACTGTGACACGAGAATTTTATATATTAGAATAATAAGAAATGGATATCTCGTGTACATTATATCTTGGGATGGGATTAGCTAATTTTATCCTGGATTTCTGAAACCAATATCTCTGTACAAAACATATCGTCATCTCTGTCATTATCTTTGACAAAACAGAGATAACAATATGTTTTAAATGGAGATTTTGGTCTCAAAAACCCATGGTAAGTACATTGATTTTTATAAAATTCTGGTAGCGAAGTGGTGGTGAAGTATTAAGTACAGTTTTTGTTGCCCAGGATTATTTGTGGGAAAGAATTAACTTCAAAAAATTAGGGGAAATTTGTCCTTCAAATGTTTACTAACACATCACGTTTCACGAGACTACTCGAATAGTACAGCTAAATCGGCAGCCACGCACCGTCCATCTGTTCGTATCGTAGTTACGCAATTTATGTATCTTCTTAATATATATAAATCTCGTGTCACAATGTTTGTCCTCAATGGACTCCTAAACCACTTAACCGATTATAATAAAATTCGCACACCATGTGCAGTTCGATCCAACTTGAGAGATAGGATAGTTTAATATAGTCGCAATTTTAATTTATTGCTAATTATTTGTCTGTTATTATTTGACAGTCACAATTATCTCCAAATGATTCTAATGTCGATACCTTTCGACTGGGTTGAGTAAGTAATCAATAGATGGTGCTGCTATGGTAAATCTACGAACGTGTCATATAAGCTTATTAAATGCGCGCGGACGGAGTCGCGGGCGACAGCTAGTTGATATATATAAAAATATTCGTGAATTGTTGTTTAACTATCATTCTCTAATATATGCCCAAGTGTTAATTATGTTTTTTGTCATGTAAACCCGGTGTGAAACAAATTTTGTGAACGGCCTTGATCTGTCAGAAATCGTTAGTAAAGTACATGCTTTAATAAAAAAAATGTTTCCGGAAAAATTATTTTTGATACTTACAAGATTCAGATTGAATATAGTATTACTGACTCTTTTTGAGTTAAAGGCTATGACGTCATAGTACATTCTTATTTGAAATGTATTATACTAGTGTATATAATATTAATTTAGCATAATTTATTAATACGACCATAAATAACGGTAATTATTTAAGTAATAAAATTTATAAATTCTCATTTACATATACATAACGTAAACAATCTATTAAATAAACGACTTTTAGGAGAATCGCCTCGTTACTTTAGAAAACATATCAGCTTAGTACTAAGGCTTTATAGGACTCCATGCGAAAATAAACATTGTTATCTGGATTGTAAAGACTATTATTGTACACTTGATAAGAATGGGTAGGAATCTTAGTGCTGTTTTGTTGTTTGTTTTTGCTATGCACATTCGTAATTATCTTGGACAATCACTTTATATACCAACTAGCTGTCGCACGCGACTCCGTCCGCGCGCAGTTAAAAAAAATGAAAAATAGATGTTGGCCGATTCTCAGACCTACTGAATATGCTCACAAAATTTCATGAGAATCGGTCAAGCCGTTTCGGAGGAATACGGACGAAAACTGTGACACGAGAATTTTATATATTAGATATATTATAGATCAAAGGATTAATGAAATGTCTCGTTCTGAGTATTTGCAAAGATGGTGACCCTTTGCTGTACGATGTTGGATACTAAGTGGGTAGCAGATTTAATTCTTTAAATGTACAGTTATCAAATTAAGTTTGTATTTCGAGAGAGAAACGTGCAGACTTCAAGATATTAATATTTTAGTATTTACTTATTACTTACATTGACTTTCAACATTGTAACCTTATCTGCTATAAATAGAGCGATACAGATTTAATTCAAATGAAACGATACGAAATAATAATCAAAATTCGTATTTGGATCTAGTTTTATAAAAGTTTCAATGTTGAGATATATTGGTAGATCAAAAAAAAATGAATGGCTCCTGAAATATCGAATAATGGAAAGAGTTGTTTATAAAAAAACAAAATTAAAAAACAGAGCAAAAACTCCTTGATGAAAGTATGTATTGATTTGTTTAATGCTTTATTGACCTCAGATTAGTACATTACTTTGTTTTTTTTTGCTGAAGATAACGTCTTAACATCAACTGACCTGGAGGGTCAACAGAGTGCGGTTCGATAATATGTCAGGGTTCCAATATTAAACTAACTGGCTGTTTAAAACACATGTTTTCTTTTGAGTCTAATCTGTTTGCATTGTGTTACGTGTGTTTCCCGTTGGGCTGATCGGTCTATTGATCATTCGTCCCAATGGGAAAATATCCCACCGCAAAAGGCACTATGTTACTATATAAATCATGACATAAAAATCTATTAGAAGTACCTATTGTTTTCTCTTTCTATACCAAGATAGAGAAAGAGACAGCAACAATTTAAAGAGATACTCCTTGAACAGTCTTTGGATTTAACGTGCATCAGTGGAAAAGCACTTTAGGTCACGTGTAGCTAATTAAATTTAATAGAGTCCTAGATAAAACGATTAATTCTAGTCACGTATACTACGTAGTACTGAATTCTATTCAATAGCATGACTCATGGCTTATCAAATCGGAAGCGGTGACGTTTTTAACGCTACGCAGTTTCCTGTCGACATCCTAAATGTACGTCGTTATTATTAAGCTATTTAAGGTTCATAAACAATATATTCTGAATACATACAGCAGGCATCAGAATGTCTTATAAAGGTTAAAAAACTTGAGAGGTGTCAAGGGACACCCGGATGGAACGAAGTTACTTTCGATTTATTAGTGAAGGAACCAATGTTTATTCTATGAATAAAAAACTTAAGTCTTCACAAGAAGTACATTTTATTTCTATGAATTTTCGTTATATATTGTCACGTCGTTGCCATGGTTACTATAGCAAAAAGTGTCGTGACAACTTTTCGTAAGAATTTTTTCCGTCTAGCCCCCTTTCACAACGCGCGATAAGGAACTTCGTTCCAATAAAACGTCCAATTCCAATACAATTTATGCTTTCTAAGGTACGGTAGCACTGAACGTGGTAAGATGTAGAGCGATTTAATATAGTTGATGGTTACGACTACTATGTAAAAGATGACAATTAAAAAAGCAATAATGTTTTTATACCTTTACAGTTTTAAGTGT
The DNA here is from genome assembly GCF_912999745.1 of Papilio machaon. NCBI lineage: Eukaryota > Metazoa > Arthropoda > Insecta > Lepidoptera > Papilionidae > Papilio > Papilio machaon. The sequence goes on from NC_060005.1 coordinate 6,406,329, forward strand.
ACTGACTGATAAGGAATAATTAGTTTGTTTTTTTAATGACTAATTTTTCTGTTTTGTCAGATGGAAGATGAGAAAACAGAGGACGAGGGGTCTGAGGAGTCTGAGGGGTCCGGCATGGACAGTGATGACCCCCTTACAGTTACCGACACCAAATATACCAAGAGCTTCAGGTAATTTACTACTTTGAAATTATAAAGTAAATAATTCTTGATTTAAAAATTTGAAAAAACGCAGGGAGTCGTTCGAATTTAATTACACTTCAAACTTCAAAATCAGGTGTACTGTGTAATCTAGAGCAGAGATTCCCAACCTTTTTTTCCTGGTTGTTCGCAAACTTTTGTTTTTTTGTTTCTGTAAACCTCACGTTGCTATATTTCTGCTTCACGGTTCTTCAACTTTATTACCGAACGAATATAATCCATGTTACCGTCATCCATTACCTTCCCGTTTGTATACCAAAATCATTCAAACAAAGATATATCTTATGTATATTTATATACACAAGATATATATGTATATTTGGCATACATCGCTTGGACTAAGTGGAACTGTTTGCATTCAGGTATTATGCTTTTGTTCAGACTTACGTCATATTATCAAAGTGGAAATCTTGTGGATTTATTAATAGAGTACACCTGGTAGCTTCACACGATATGAAGATGAGTATATGTCAGATATGAATCACACCTGATCTTTCATTTTAACCAAGACATGTTTACCATTTTCCTTTCTAAGCTCTTGCACAGGCGCATGCATGAGGCGCAAAAAAGGCATTCAAATAGAACTAAATAAATACAATGTTTCTGTTGATACGGCAGTGCTTTTAAAATGCGTTTTTTTACATTTCGAGCACTGGTCGAAGGAAACAAAAATGATTTTAAAGCGAACATCGTTCGAGAGCCGGCGTTAAAAAGCGTCTATGCGAATGAGCGTTTCTTTTCATGGATTGAAACTGAAGAACTATTAGGATTATATAATAATTGCTTAATGTTTGTATCTTGGTAGGCACTTCACCCGGGAAGCACTTCCGAGGCTGGATAACTATAGGAACGTGCTGTCTCTACACGCGGCGCCGCGTCCCACCCTTGATGAACTTCACAACGCGTCGCTCTCCAGGAAGGTCAGACGATACCAACATTATAACCCTGTATCTCCCTGGATAAACACCTTTCTCAATGGCTTTCACAGTACGAGCTCTATCGATGCATCCAGCGATATTCTGTAAAGTTGAGATAAACCACTAGCAACGAACGATGGAGTCAACAGCAATCCGATTAATTTGAAATCTTTATATAGTACCTCCACTTTTCCACAGAAATTGCCCAAAAACATAGATTATGATTTTGCACTATTTTTGCCTTGCTTTATTTCTGCCCTTGTCACATTGTCTATGATAGATTGTCGATACGTTATTCTTGTTGATACAGGTGCCGCTATAAAATTTGTTTGGTTACCAGCGATCAATATTTAGCCTTGCTTCTTTATGTCTCTACCATTCATTATTGAGTTTCGAAGACCTGACTTTAAATAAATCTAATTGCTTTAAGTTAAACCTACGTTTCACCAGAACGGATAAACGGATCTCACTAAAATTTGGCATACATATAGAACATCGTCTATTAATTTTAGTCAATTTAATTTTAACTAAAGCATGTGAATTAGTTTCAATTTGTTGCGAATGTTCTATTGTTTGAAGTATTGATTAGCTTTGGAGGTTGACATTAGCAGCATTAAGTAGCAAGAATTAGGGCTTGTTTGTAAGTCCCGTGACGCAATTACAGGTAGAGGACAATTGAAGATAATTGCTCTCCTTTAATTATCTAATTGCTTCTTCGTAGCTACCTTGTATTCTACGTCGTAGCAAATACAATAACCTTAGATGTTCACTACCGATAAACCTGGAAAATAGACTGTCGGCAGTGGGAAATCAAATTAAGTCGTATTTAACTAAAAAAAGGACTTGTCGAATTTGGGGAAAATGATTAATTAACGCCTCAAAAAATATTTATTATACACATTTCACAAGACCTGTGTCAATGTCGAAATTTAATTTCATTCGTTCAAGGTTTTTCACCTTTACTAACTCTCTTTCTCTGCCAAGCTGCGGCCACGTTAATATCTCATGTATAATTTTTGTGTTCTAACTTAAATAATATAGACAGTCGTTAATATAAAAGCATTTTTAATTAATCTGCAACAATACCACTTAATAATATAAGGCGATACAGACTAGCCTACACTTTCTTTTTCGTTGTCAGATGTCGCTGTATTTACCTACAAGCTTTTTAACATTTTTAATCTGTCTCTAATTCGTATGCTATGAAGAAGATAATAACTATGATTAATTGCAATGTGCAACGGTTTTAACAAAGTATCCTTCTTAATTAATAGTTGTAAGGTCAAGGGTTGCAGTATGTGGGAGGCGACCTATATGACCACATGGTTGCATGACTAACGTCTATGATCTGTACCTATATGTGTTGTTTTTTTGTATGTAAAAAAAACGTACCAAAATAAGTACGAGTGTGTGAAAAACTACGGTTTCCTGTGACTTTCTCAGTGTAGAATAATGAAAAAAGTCACCGCACAAATTATCTACGTTCCGGTAGAAGTAGCGTCAAAATCGATCCACCCGTTTCGGAGAATACTCGGAACAAAAACGGATTTGTTCGTTTTAAACAAAGCAAATACATACAATAGTGTAATATGATTTTTTATCGATTTTACATACATACCATCCAATTTAAAATTCAGTTTCCCTGTAGTTAGACTTATTATTATTAAGGAGAGATCCCCTTAGTGTAAGTTTAATGTGAGACATCAGCACTAAGGGTCAACCTCAGTGACCAATTAACGACTTTGTGTGTAGCAGGGTAACCTGATAAGAAAATTTTAAAAAGAAACACAGGCATTTCTTTACTTTATTAGGTTTAGATGTTAATTTTATTTGTTGCTTTAATAGCGTTTGAAAAGATTTATCAAATAAAACAAGTGGTATAACGTGGTGAATGTTTTTACGCAAATCTCTGACCTCGTCGCTTGAACAAGTTTAATCAAGTTAAAAGCTTTAGAAGCCAATCAAATACCGGTTAGATAAAGTACATACATGTTATATTAAATTGTAAACAGTTTTGTTTATCACATCGTCTTTTTCCGTTATGTTTTTTGCAATACATATAACTGTTAAATTGATATACCAAAATCTAAAATATATCTGTCCGTAAGAGCGCATTTGTTTCGGCTTATCCCCGGAACGTCTGGATCGATTTAGACTGGACATTGAAGGGAAGGTAGCTGATGCACGCAGGCTTATTAAAGACCACTTTTTACGACTGATAGTGTTTAATATGATTGGTGAAAAGGAAAGCTAGATCTCTTCACCTCATAATTTTGAATTTTTATAGTTACTTCTCATATAATCACTAGGAGTCGCCCGCGACTCTGTCGCGGTATTTCTTCGGTTCGGTATTTCTAGCACTACAATAGCAATTTCCTTATTTAAGTTCTTTTACGGAAAGCAATTTATCTTAAAATTGTACCAAAAGACACTCTAATACATCACCATGGTATATGTTCATAGTTATTAGAGTATAAATCACTAAAATGAGTATATTTCCAGCCAGGCCAGACCCTGGAGAAGGACATGGATAGTCCGGCGCTGCCCACACCCAATATCAAGTTCGGTTGGATCAAGGGCGTGCTGATGCGATGTTTACTTAACATATGGGGTGTTATGTTATTCCTGCGTCTCTCATGGGTCGTCGGTCAAGCAGGAATCAGTTAGTATTTAGATATACCACAGGTCATTTTAGCAGAATTTTAGTTATCTTTCATATTACATTTAAAATAGGCTTTCTTGGTGAACAGTTAGATTTTATGTCCGTCAGAACAATTTTAAATATTGAAAAAAAAAAAAAACTTAAAGCTTGTTAAATTATTATTAATTTATGCAACTTATTTCGGTTTCAAAATATATGTCTTTGAAATTGGTCCATGAAATGGGTGGATTTTTTCAATATATAGGGTGTTCATAAATTAGTGAAGATTCTAGCTAAGTCAATATGAATAAAATTTGCTAACAGTTCAAGCGATGCTCTTAATCCTGACGACATCAGTGGTGACCACCATCACCGCGCTCTCAATGTCCGCCATCAGCACCAATGGTGTAATTAAAGGAGGTAATGTATGGTAGTGCATTAAAGCGTATATAAACCTTGTATACATCTTTCGTTTCAAAAATAAATATGCATGTATCCGTCCATATGCTTCCGAGCATGAATACATGGTGAATACGTTCTTACGTATTTCTGAAAACTAGCTGCCGCCCGCGACTCCGTCTGCGCGGAATTAAAAAAAACTTAATAAGTTTCCTATGTGTTTTCCAGATTATGTTCTATATCTGTGACAAATTTCATCATGATCTGTTGAGCTGTTCCGGATATACCTTCAAACAAACATCCCTCCAAACATTCGCATTTATAATATTAGTAAGAATACATAGTTTATATGGATGGATGTTTGTTAGAAGGTATCTTCAGAACAGCTCAGCAAATCTTGATGAAATTCGCCAGAGATGTAGAACATAATCTGTAAGAACACATCGACGCCACCACAGAATAACCCGTAATAAGAAAAATCAAATTTTTCAGGAGAAGCAAAAAAACCGTATTTCTTTAATAACTTCACCAATAATTATTGCACAAGAATTTTTTAGATACCAAAACAAAGCTTATTTTTATAGCTTCATTTTATTTAATTTTCATTCATATATTCCGGGCGTATTCTGTGCTATGAAGGAAAAATTATAATACTGGAGATAAAAAAAAAAAACTGTTTCAATAATGACTTTTTATCTCCGTAATTAACATTAAGAAAAATATAAAAAAAATCAGAACTTGTGATAGGACCTTTAGATGCCGAATTCGACGGACAAGCAAAAACCCGGTAAAAGTGCATTACGGGATTATTCGTTGGGGGCGTCGACATAGGCTATTTATTATGATTTTTTTTAATTCATCTAGTTTATTATGTTATCGATAAAAGATAAATATACCAAAAAGATACATACCGGTACACATTACACATATATTGTGGGATGTATATACTGTGAGTTTTCATAATTATCAATTTATATTAGACTAGGTGTAATTTCCCTGTTTGTATTGTAATGTTTAATTTGTGACCAGGTGGTACTTACTACATGATCTCGCGGTCTCTGGGTCCGGAGTTCGGGGGCTCTATCGGGCTGATCTTCGCGATGGCGAATGCTGTCGCCTGCGCCATGTACGTGGTGGGCTTCGGAGAGTCCCTCATCACTCTCATACCGGAGTCTGCTTACATGGTCAGCAAGAGTTGGGTGAGTTTCATATAAATTAAAAGAGCAAAGTTTTTTTTTAATTTATAATATAGCGATGGCTCTTACGAATAAGGGCCAATGTGCAAAATAACTACTTTTCAGGAGAGGTTCTCAGAGTTTGAACCATATAGGAAAATAGGCTGCGTAGGCCCTTTTTCTTCACCAAAAAATAAAATGGAGTGGGAGGCGAAGGCGCAGATTGTGTTGCTCATCATATTGACATTTGTGTACAGGACCAAGCTATCTACGGCTGCATCACTATAGTGTTGCTGACGGGCATAGTGATGGTGGGCATGGAGTGGGAGGCGAAGGCGCAGATTGTGTTGCTCATCATATTGACATTTGTGTACAGGACCAAGCTATCTACGGCTGCATCACTATAGTGTTGCTGACGGGCATAGTGATGGTGGGCATGGAGTGGGAGGCGAAGGCGCAGATTGTGTTGCTCATCATATTGCTGGCGGCCATCGCCGACTTTTGTGTAGGCTCTATTATTGGACCTAAGAGTGATATTGAATACGCTCAAGGATTCGTCGGCTACAATAGTAAGTTGATATGTTTTTCATTATTTATAACTAGCTGCAGTCCGCTAATCCGTCCGCGCGGAATTAAAAATAAACTTCATATGTAATCTATGTGTTCTTCCAGACTATGTTCTATATATATGCCAAATTTCAACAAAATCCGCTGAGTTGTTCTTGAGATATGTAACTTCTAACAATCATCCATCCATCCATACAACCATTTATACTTTCGCATTTATAATATTAGTTAAATAGTAAGATCTCATAAAAATGTTTACTAATTTTATTTGGTTTTTATTTTTACTTCAACATTTTATACATTTTTGGAAGTTACATATAGATTAAAAAAATGCAGCAGGTGTTTATGTTAAAAAAAATCCAAAAACGTATGTATTTCTTTGTATGTATTTTCAGTGTCAGTGTTGCAAAGTAATTTAGCATCAGACTATCGGTACTTTGAGGGAGTGGAGCACAACTTCTTCTCCGTGTTCTCCATCTTCTTCCCCGCAGCCACCGGGATACTGGCCGGTGCTAACATCTCTGGAGATCTCAAGGTTATACACAAAGATGTACTCTCAAACTTAGATAAGCGAGAAACCTCTAAAAGCGAGAGTTATAGTTCGAGTTGAACAGACGACTTTCATATACAAGATTCGGGTTAGAAATAAATCTCTATAAGTAAGAAAAATATCTCTATAATCTAATAGTCTTGGACTCTCGCTTTATTAGGTTTAATTATATATTTTTTTAAACTTAGGATGGGTCATGTTCCGTGAAATTAATTTTAGTTATTTTAATTGATTAATATTATCTTTATCCTGTGCTTCTCTGTCCATTAAAATTAGACAAGTTATCTGAAATTTTTTAACCTTGAAAAAAATAAGTATAGTCAAGACATGTGCTGAGTAGAGTGTATGTGATCAGGACCCTCAGAAGTCGATCCCCAAGGGTACCCTGCTGGCCATCCTGCTGACGACGTTGTCGTACCTGGTGATAGCTCTGATCGCGGGCTGGTCCGTGTTGCGAGACGCGTCAGGCGATGTGAACGCACTCACAGACTGTCTGCAGAACAGGACCTGTACATACGGACTACATAATAGTAACGATGTAACTATTTTATATTTTATTACCAGATTCAGAATCAAAAGAAGATGGATGGTTAAGTTTTGTGATCATATTTAGAAATTTTGTATGTATGTACCACTAGTTTTTGCCCGCGACACTACGTTATAAGTAGTCTATGTGTCCTTCCAGACTATGTTCTACATCAGTGCTAAATTTCATCAAGATTCGTTGAACCGTTATGGAGATACCGTCAAATAAACACCCATACATTCAAGCATTCGTAGCTTAAAAGATTGAACTTATTTTGATAATTATGGTGTCATTCCTGAATGTTATAAAATCAAGGTTTTTTTAGTAAATAATGTTTTTTATTCATGTTCAGTTTGTGTGTATGTATTTAGGTGATAAGATTGGTGTCAGCGTGGGGTCCGTTAATCTACGGCGGGTGTTTTGCAGCCACTCTCTCCTCCGCACTCGCCTCACTCGTCTCCGCACCTAAAGTCTTCCAGGTCATTCAAGTTTTTAATTACAAGTTCTTATAGAGAAGGAAAACATCATAGACTAGAATCTAGTCATTCCTTAGGGAGGACTCAATTCTACAACAATCGTCTATATTAAAAAAAAAAAAACTTAATTTGTAGCCCTTATGTTCCAGGCTATGGTCTACATCTGTGTCAAATTTCTTCAATGTCCGTTGAGCCGTTCCGGAGATACTTTCAAATAAACATCCATCCATCCATCCATCTAAATATTAGTAAGATAGGTTCATTTTGATCCATTAGTCGAAAAGAGTAATATCTCTTATGAGATTCTTTTAAAGTTGTAACTATTTTCATTAGATGTATGGATTTCTGTTCTTGGTGTTATTTTCCTAGTCGTGTTCCGCAGGCGCTGTGCCAGGACAAGCTGTACCCGTACCTGGAGTTCTTCGCTAAGGGCTACGGCACCAACAACGAGCCCGTGCGAGGATACGTCCTCACCTTCATCATCGCTGTTGCATTCATATTGATGGGTGAACTATTTTAATCAACTTTTCTTTTTGATTTGTGTTGTTTTTCATTATTTTTTGATATTAAATGTAATTATTTTTTTTATTTCTTCAGGTGGCTTGAATCAGATAGCTCCGTTGATCTCCAACTTTTTCCTGGCTGCGTACGCACTCATCAACTTCTCCACTTTCCACGCCAGTCTCGCGAAACCTGTGGGCTGGAGACCTACCTTCAGGGTGAGTTTTAAATATACCAGATATTAAGAAAACTGTATCAATATAGACGTTTTATTTAATTTTTTAACAATATATCGAGTAATTTATTACAAATTTATTTAATTGTTGAGAAAGAATTAACAAATAGTAAGAAGATATAGAGGAGTAATGTCTTTTCAAATATCTAGGCGGCTCAAGGGCTTCGCGCTGTACATCCCAACACACCTAACAATATGTTCTGCATAGCGACTTGTGCGATGTTCAGAGCAGACATATTTGAAAACCTCCATATTTCTTTTTAACGTCTGTGTTCTTTGCCATTAGTATAATAAAACTGTTATTCCGCAGAACATAATGTTTGAACTCGAGCCTGCAAGATATTTGAAAAGAGTTATACCAGTGTATTTATATTACAGCTGTACAACAAGTGGTTGTCTCTGTGTGGGGCTGCTCTCTGTGTGGTCATCATGTTTGTGGTGTCGTGGGCAACCGCTCTGCTCACATTTGCCTTTCTGCTCACCCTCTATCTGCTCGTCTCGCACAGAAAACCCGGTATACAAAAATAAACATAACTTATTAGTATACATTTTGTATAGGAACTAATGTATACGTACGGATGTGTTTCTCGTTGGGCCGATCAGACTATCGAACGGTTGGTCCAAAGGGAAAATCCCATTGGGTTTATTGTCCATAAGGGAATTAAAAAAACAACGGTACCCAAACATTCTTTGTATAAACCAACTTCATTTGATATACATACATTTTACATCCATACCTCCAGAAAAAGGTACGTTAATGAGTCGAGATGATAAAAAAGCAAGATTTTGACATCTTTATTGATTTATCTAAAAAAATCTTAATGTTATGTAATATTTAATTAAGTTATTTATGTACAGATGTAAACTGGGGCTCTACAACACAAGCGCAGACTTACAAGACGGCTTTATCCGGTGTACAACAACTTAATAGAGTCACTGAACATGTCAAGAATTACAGGTAACGATATTGTTATTAATGTTTTTATCATCATCAGCTGACTTTACATCCCCACTGAGAGGCTCTCAAGTTAGGGGTGACTAGGTCATAGTCAACCACAGCCAAGTGCAGGTTGACTTCTCACATATCATTGAATTTCTTCTCAGATATGTGCAGCATCACGATGTTATCCTTCATTCTAAGAACGTCGGATAAATGTACATATGTAAATCGAAAAACACATTGGTAACATAGCGGGATTCGAACTCAGTATCTTCAAATTGCAAGTCAAGTGCTTAACCCCTGAGCCACTGATGCTCTATTTTTTGATTTAATTTGTGATATATATAGTTGTAAATGTATTACTTCAGGCCCCAGATATTAGTACTAACTGGTTTCCCCGGCGAGCGTCCCGTACTGTGCGACTTTGCGTACCTCCTCACTAAGGGCCTGTCCCTCATGCTGTGCGGTCACATCAGTCAGGTATGATAATCATGGAGTCTAGAAGTCCAGTAGACAAATAAATGAGAACCACTGTGGAAAAATAATAGCAATTAATAAATATGAAACTTAAAGATTGCTATTTAATTTCATAAGGCGTTTTGTGTGAACCTTCTTTGAGTAAAAAATCGACTGTATGTATTTGTTTTGTAGGGTCAGATCAGTCACCGCACTCGGGAGGCGCTCACCAACAGAGCATACCACTGGTTCCTGAAGCGCAAGGTGAAGGCGTTCTACAGTGTCGTCGATGACGTCAGCTTCAAGGATGGAGCCAGCGCTCTCATACAGGTCACAGCATCATATCTATCATTATAATTATATACATTTTCATGAGACATTATTAAAATCAATAGCAGCTTTAGGGTAGGGCGATGTGGGGTGACCACTCAGGGCACCGGATATATGGGATCTTTGGAAGATTTCCTCCGACATCAAACAAATATCTAATAATATGTTCTACATCTGTGTCTTTCAGGAGATACCTTCAAACAAACATCCATACATTTAAACATTCTCATTTATAATATTAGTAAGATTACCTTATTCCCTTCCCACTCTTTTCTTATTATGAAGGGATGGGAAGGGGAATCCATTTCCCGGATAGAGGGGACGCATAGTAAGGAGAAATATCCTCTTTCTTTGCTTCTCCTTCTCCGTTGATTAAAGGTAGGCAACGCATCTGCATTTGTGGATGTCTATGAGCAATGGTCGTCTCGCTATTTCGGCGAATTCAGGTGACCGTTTGTTCGTTTGCCACCTTATGATATAAAAAGTATATATATTTTATGATGTATGTTGCAGGCCAGTGGCGTTGGCAAGTTGAAGCCTAACATACTGATGATGGGTTTCAAAGAAGACTGGCAGAGTTGTGATCGCGCAGAGATCGTAGATTACGTTGAAGTTATGCAGTTAGTACTACATTGGTCTATTTCTAGTTCATAAAATGGTCGAAATGGACCCCCTGGTGTTAACAAATAACACTTCGGGTAAATGACATTAAATTGAGTTGAGTGGTTCATAACTTGAAGAAGAAATGTACCAGCAGATTTATCAAAACTAGGATTTAAATTATTAATAACTAGCTTTTACCCGCGACTCCATCTACGCGGAATTGAAAAAAAAAACTTTATAAGTAGCCTGTTTGTTCTTTCAGATTAAGTTCTATGTCGAACTTCATCCGTTGAGTCGTTAAGGAGATACATTCAAACAAACATCCATCTAAACTTTCGCATTTATAATGTTAGAATGATTACTTAGGGGGCGTTCATAAAATAAGTAAGATGTTTAAGGGGGGAGGGGGTCGAGTCAAATCTCACCTAATCTTTCGTTGGAGGGAGGGGGGGAGTTTCTGAAATTAAAAAAAAACACCTCACGTAATTTATGAACGCCCCCTTAGTTCTATTTTCAATTGAGTAAAGAAAAAAGTTATATATATCTAGATATTACATAACATTTAACTATATTTCCATCAGCAAAGCTCTGGACGTGCACATGGCGCTGGCCATACTCCGTGTTGAGGGAGGACTGTACAGTGGTGATGCACTGGACCAGGACCTGCGTCTCTGTCTCCGGGACCTCAGTCACAACGACACCGCCGCGTTCTCACGTGAGTTGTAAGAGAAACAGAGAGATAAAGAGATAAAGGTAGATACGGTGAAAGAGATTAGATTCAAATTAGGCGGTAGAAGGAAAGATATATATAGATGGGGGGGAGATATGAGAGAGTAAGAAATAGTTTTATTTATTATATTCTGTTAATTTGGTTAATGGTGTTTGTATTATTAATTACAGTATTTCTTTTGTATTTTGCATATTAATATATTGCATAAATTGTTTAACAAACAATTGAGGTACTTGGAAATGTTAATTTTTATGTATACATACATTTTTTTATGTATACTCGTTAATAAATTAACATAAATATGTACACGTTTAGATAAATATTTATATATTATCTGTTATGTATTTATCGTATTTGTAAATATTTATATTTATAAAAATACATAAAAAGTGATATAAATACAATTTGCATTCATTTAGATTTTCATCATACAAATACATTTAATTTAGTAATACATAATGTATGTTTTTTTATCCAAATAGTTTTCCATACACTGGTACTTAGTAAACAAGTAGTTTCAAATAAAAACATTATACTATGTATGTATGTTTGTTTGTAATAAACACATTGTGCTTTATCATTTTGGCTAACATTTCGCTTTCTGGTCATCCCTTCGGCGCTTGTCACCAGGCTCCATGGGTGATAGCTACAAGGACTCCAAGTCGACGGAGAGCCTCAATACGCACTCACAAGGTGAGTCCATACATACATACAACTCCATACAATATTCATACATACTAATCATTTTATTGCTGACATTTATCTTTGTGTTGGAATATTACGAAAATCATTTTATTGTATAAAATGCTAAAAAAAATGTAGAATAATTTTTTATGTGAAAATAACTTTATTTTTCTTAATTTGAATTTTCAACCGTATGTCTTATGTGATAAGTGCTATTTTGGCGAATACTAAGATAGTATGATTTATAGGCAGCAGTATGTCGGATGTGTCTCTGGGTGTGTCTCGTGATCCCTCCGCAGCCAGAGACACGCAGCAACAACAGAATGAAGTGTAAGTGAACTCTGGACTTTTACCTAATTATATCGTTAACTAGCTGTCGCCCATGACTGTCCGCGTAGAATTAAAATGTTAATTAGTAGGCTATGTGTTCTTCCAGACTATGTTCTATATTTGTGACAAATTTTTATAAGATCTGATAAGCTGTTTTGGAGATACAACAAACAAACATACAACTAAACTTTTGCATTTATAATTTTTGTAAGATAAGTTTAATTTAAATACCACGTTACAAACTTTTTTTTAATGACGAACTAATTAAGAAGCAATGTTGTTTATTTCTTCAAATAAATAACTTAATTAATATATCACAGTCTCACGATATTGTTGCTTCATTGCTGAAACATTAGGAAAAAAAACAATTGTTATCTTTTATTTTATTCACAGAAAATAGCAAATATGTTTTTGTACAGATATTTAGAGAGATAATTTACTGTTTATTATACATGTCGTGCAACATGTGGTGTAACATGTTGTGTGACATGTTGTGTAACATGTATGTGACTTGTTGTGTGACATGTTGTTCGACATGTTGGGTAACGTTGTGTAACATGTTGTGTAACATGTTGTGTAACATTTTGTGTGACATGTTGTTCGACATGTTGGGTAACGTTGTGTAACATGTTGTTTAACATGTTGTTTAACATGTTGTATAACATGTTGTGTAACATGCTGTGTAACATGTTGTGTAACATGTTGTGCAGTAAGAGTGGTAAGAGTTGGAAGAGGGCGCTGCGAGGTAGACGCGCCTCCTCCTTTACCTCAGTGGAGCAGTTCACGCGGCGACAAGGCGGCACTGTCGATGTATGGTGGCTGTATGACGACGGCGGTCAGTATATATCTCATGTCATACACTTCAATACAAACACATACATTCACAACTTTCTACTTTGAAAGGAAAACAAGATGAGAACTACACATTTCTGTGCAGATATATGTGTGTAGAGAACATGCACAGAGCTAGCGTGGTTGACTATCGCCTGGTCACCGCTAATTTAGGCTAGGTTCAAGTCGTAACCTTTAATCTTAGACAAACTGCATATTAATCTAAATTTTGTAAATAACAAAATATTTCTTATCATTTTATCTTACAATTTTCAAATAATAGCTAGTCATATTTCGTATTTAGCGAAATTTTACGTACAGTTGAGGAAACCCGCGGTTTTCCACTTGCAGAAAAATTGTCTTATTACTTGCTTTAGGTAGTAGTGAGTTATGCAGACGACTGGATGATAATAGAAAGCAATTATCCATGTACCAGTGAACATATTTCATACATTTAAAAATTGCCTTCTTTTGGTTATTTTTCCATGTCTTTTTAAAAAGTTCAAACGACTGTAGCTCTTCAGGTGGGACACCGCCATGTTCCCTGATTGTACCTCTGTTGTCACTTGGTAGGTCTGACGTTGCTGCTGCCTTACATCTTGTCAACGAGACGCGCCTGGTCCTCGTGTCCGCTGCGTGTCTTCACGCTCGCCAACAAGACTACTGAGATGGAGATCGAGGAGAGGAAGTAAGAAATAACTCCTCACACTTACAACCTATTTTAGAATAATAGAGAAAGGAAAAAACGATATAAATAAATCTGACGATTTTTATTTCAAAATATTATTAGTAAACTAGCTTTTGCCCGCGACTTCGTCCGAATTAGAACAAACTTAAGTAGTCTATGTGTTCTTCCAGACTATGTTCTACAATTGTGCCAAATTTCATCAAGTTCCGTTTTACGTTCTCGAGATACCTTCAAATAAACATCCATCTAAACATTCGCATTTATAATATTAGTAAGATTTTTGTTAGTTTACTTATTTCTTGTAAAATTTTAACTAAGCTCTTGTCTTGTCCTAGAATATGGTTTATGACAATAATCTAATTTTACCATTCGAACCCTAGATCACATGATTGGATGACCGTACTCTTAATCATTAAGCTACTGGAGCTTTTTTCTCTCTTTATGATGCAAAAGGGATAGATTTTAAGAAATAAAATATTTTATTCGTATTATTTTCTAAAGTACCATAAGGAGCCGTTCATAAAATACGTCACGCTAAAATCAGCTTTTTTTGACCCCGTTCCCCCCTATTGTCACGCTGTGTCACACTTTCTGTGACCCCCCTAGAAATATTCCGTCACAAAAACTAAGACCCCCCCCCTCCTTAGTATGATAAATTTCAAATGATAGTACATAAATTTTGAGAATTAAAAACATTTATTTAGTTATTATAATAAAATTTAAATAAATCAATAAATAGCTAGCGCTTATGTCGAAAATTAATGAACGGCGAACGTCACGTTGCTGTAGACCCCCCGTCCCCCCTTGTCACATCTTGTCACACTCAGCAACACCCCTCCCTCCCCCTTGTATGCGAACGTGTTTTATGAACGGCCCCTAAGTATATAATATTTCTGTTTTTTTTTTTTTTTGAAATGCATTATATATTGTTTATATATTTTCCCAGTATGGCGTCATTGTTGTCAAAGTTCCGTATTGACTACTCAGCACTGAAGATGGTGTCTGACGTGAACAAGAAGCCGCGTGACACCACACTCGCCTACTTTGACAAGCTGGTCGCACCATTCATGACAACTGATGACAACGTTGACAATAGTCAGTATTTTACTCTATCTAGCTCTTTTTTTTTACTCTATTTTATATTCCATACAGCTTTAGCGGCTTGTACAATGTTTTCTTGATCTAAAAAAAATTTGGTTTGGACTGATTTTTAAATAGTGTTATTTAGTCTAAAATTCATCCTTTGTGCTTTTACGTTGCAATAAAAAGCGACAGACTTATAATTCTAGACTGTAAATAGAAGATTTAGTTATAAAACCCTTTTTTTACTAGTATGATTCACTAATCCATGTGAAATGTGGAGGTTTAACTGCTATAAGACATAACCGGTCTCACCAGTGGAAATAGTACATGTGACTTTAATAGAGATTTCAGAAATTACCAGTGATGCTGGAAAAGGGGTTTAAGGTTTAACAGTGGTAGACATCAGCAACATCTGTTGCACGAATTGTCCTCGCTCAGTGAAATACCACGACCTTACAGAAGACAGACCTCAAGTGGAAGTAATTCTAAGTACAGTCTGATGAGTGTGGTGCTGGAGGACTAATTTTAGTCCTCTTTCTCTTCTCACCCCTTTTCTTATAAGGAAAGGATGGGAAGGGGAAGTGGATTTGATGAAGGAGATGCATCATCATCATCAGCTCACTATACGTCCCCACCGAGGAGCTACCCCAATTTAGGGGTGACTAGGCCATAGTCAACCACACTGGCCCAGAGCGAGATGACTTCACATATATCATTGAATTTTTTCTCAGATATGTGCAGCATCACGATGTTTTCCTTCATTGTAAGAATGTCGGATAAATGTACATATGTAAATCGATAAACACATTGGTATATGGCGGGATTCGAACCCAGGACCTGCAGATTGCAAGTCAAGTGCTTAACCCCTGAACCACCGACGCTCAAGGAGATGCATAGGAAGGTTAAATATTCTCTTTTTGTGCGCTTCCTTCGTCAATTGAGGGTAGGCAACGCATCTGCAATTGCGAATCTATATGGGTCGTTTCGCCATTTCGGCGAATTCATGTGACCGCTTGCTCGTTTGCCTATAGTATATAAAAAAATTGTTTATTTCCAGTGGGTATAACGGAGGCGGATTTGCTGGCGGCTCGTGACCGCACACACAGACACTTGCGACTGCGCGAGCTGATAGCTCAGCACTCCAGTGGTGCGCGGCTTGTGTGTGTCACACAGCCGATGCCTCGCCGGCGTGCGGTAGTACCTCCTGCCCTCTACCTCGCCTGGCTAGCCGCACTCGCTACCGCCAATGACCGCGTGCTGCTCGTACGCGGCAACCATGCAGCTGTACTCACATTCTACTCCTAATACCCCGCCTCCAATAGCCACGCCCACTGTTACATAAACCACGCCCACTGTTACATAAACCACGCCCACTGTTACATAAACCACGCCCATTGTTACATAAACCACGCCCACTGTTACATAAACCACACCCATTTATACATAAACTACGCCCACTGTTACATAAACCACACCCATTTATACATAAACCACGCCCACTGTTACATAAACCACGCCCACTGTTACATAAACCACGCCCACTGTTACATAAACCACGCCCATTGTTACATAAACCACGCCCACTGTTACATAAACCACACCCATTTATACATAAACTACGCCCACTGTTACATAAACCACACCCATTTATACATAAACCACGCCCACTGTTACATAAACCACACCCATTTATACATAAACCACGCCCACTGTTACATAAACCACACCCATTTATACATAAACCACACCCATTTATAGTCAAATCCAATGTGTAGTGTTTGTGTCTATGGAATAGATACAATTCACTGTCTCATGTACCACACTGGAAGGCACAGCTGTCTCTGGGTAGTTGAGTGACGAACGCGGTACGAAGCGGACGTGCGCCTGCGCTCCAGTGTGGTAGTGGTGAGCCAGTGTCTGTCCTTAATCATCTTTAGGGACCCTATGGTCCTACAAATGGCGACGAGGTGAAAAAAAAAAAAAAAAAAAAAAAAAAAACAAAATAGAAAATAGAAAATTGGTAACTATGTCCGTATTTTGCGCCCTAAGTAATAAAATACTTGTGTGTAAATTAAAACATTGCAATCAAGATATTTCATTTTGTGCCTAAAAGTAGAGTACAATTATTATAGATTTCATAATAGAAGAAAGATGACAATATGATACGGGGAACATTAGTTTACAGTTTATACGATTTTATAAGTTGTATACGTGTAAAATAGTAATGATGATTTATTGCAAGCATGCGATATCACTTCCGCCGTCGTTATCTATTTATTATGATGAGTATGAATATTTATCTATTAAAGTTTATTTCACAAAAATTTTAATTGTCAATAATATTTACAAATTATTACAGCTAACTGTAAAAAATTAATTGTAAAAAAAAGCGATTGAAATTATTGTAAATTATTATACCTCGAGTACTTAAAATATCAATCTTCATAAGTGTAAGGAACGTCAATAAAAGGCGGGGTCAACGGGTGGCCTGATTTATTTGTAAAGATGTTTTAAATCTGTTATATTAATCTACCCACTATTTGGTCATCGAATATTCTCTGTAACGAGACACATCAAATGCTACAATAAGTATCAACTGACATATTTATTTTGTTCAGAAATAATTATATTTCTGGCAAAGGTATTTGTGAATCTTCTTCAACGAACCGTTCTAGGATCTAAGACAGTGTCATACGAAATATGGGTCTATTATCTATTAACTGCAACTAAGTATTTCACGTAAAATGACAGGTACAGGCCGTATTTTGAAAATCTATCATTTTAACTAAAACTAGCTTTTACCCGCGACTTTGTCCGCGCGGAATAAAAAGATAGAAAACGGGGAAAAAATTATCCTATGTCCGTTTCCTGGTTCTGAGCTGCCTGCCCACCAATTTTCAGTCGAATCGATTCAGCCGTTCTTGAGTTATAAATGGTGTAACTAATACGACTTTCTTTTATATATATAGATAATACAGATATGTAGTGTTCTGGATTTCCATTAAATTGGTGATATATCTTCGTCTATTTTGGATATCCATTAAATTGGATATATGAATGCGTAAATAGGTAAACCTAATAAGGTACGGTAAAATAGTATTGAAAAGTATACATTTATAATTTGGATTTCTATTAAATTAGAGATATTCTAAACTATTTTATTACGTTGTACAAAATGAAATTCATTAGATTGAATTTAATGTGTCTCGGACTTCTTTTAAATAAGAAGCATTAGTAAAAACAAAAGAACTTTTATTAAATTGAAGGTATTTTAGATTTTAGATTTAAATCGAACATTTTCAGTAGGAAGCAGCTGATATTGCAACGACTGCTAAAAAGAGAGGTACATTATTACAATAGCGAAGATAATTTGTTTGTTTACAACAAAAAAAAGTATACGCTAAAACGAGAAAAAATGAAGAAAGAGATAGAATAATTGTGTTAGTGTAATTATGATTTTTGCGTATATCGAAAGATTGTTTTAAAATTAATAGAATGTCGTTGAAAATAAGTCAAAACATATTCTTACTAATTGACTATAACGATTTTATAGGTGATAAGAAAGATAGAAGACATCACCCGCAATCGGTTGTTTTCGTTATGTCGTGGTCATGTGACGTACACTCTGTACACTGAGAGCAATTTAACTTTATTTAACATATAACATTAGATCCGACGATATATCATTAGATGCTAGAAGTTATCGATGGCATCTCAGTTGTATAGTTTGATGCGTTGAGATGTATCACTGGATTGGTTATATAGTTTATTTATCAATGTTACAATAAGTTCCCTCTGATGTTAAGAAGTTTTATTGATAAACCTATGTTAATAAATAAAAAAGTAGTTAATACTAAAGTCTGTTCGTGGGTCCTTAGCAAAAATATATATATATATATATATATTACCAAATTATACGTAAAATTAAATGTTCAATTGTGGGAGCATGAGCAAATGAATATCCGGGTGCTAATAGTAACAGATACATGTAAATACTGCACAAAAGTTTGATTATTTTCTTTTGAATATTACCAGGTCTCACAGTTTAATAGAAAATTTGTGTTGTCTAAATTTAGTTAACTCTAATTCCGTGACGTCGGAATGTCGATAAAAAAAATGACTGAAAAGGTCATTTGTCCATCATTGTCAGTGTAGTATCCAAGTGTGTGTAACTAGTGCACGCTGTCATGTGTATTGTACAGACAGTAGTACATCGGCCAATCGTCTAAGTTTTATTTGAATTTAAAATATAACTAAACTATAGATAGGTCTAGCGTTCGTCCGTGATTTCGTAAGCGCGGAAAAAATATAGCCTAGGTTCTATTGATAGTCTCGACAAAATCGGTCCATGCGATTTGGAGATTATTCATATGGCCATTTGCCTGATTGTCCCTTATAATATAAACAAAAATTAACTTTAACTGTCAACTTTAAATTGCGTTAAATATTTATTAATTAAAGGCTTTAACGATTAACGAAGTTACATTTTTATTTAACGAATTAAAGATTAACGAAGTTAACTTTTGCTTAACTGTGCCCACCTGTGACCAGGACCATAACAGGTTCACAAATTATTAACATCCTGAAGGAACTCTTTAGTCGACTGGGCTATCCACATTCAATCACTGCAGATTGTAAATGAGCCAGCAGTTTGTAAATGAAGAGTTTAAAACTTTTTGTGAAGATTGCAACATTAAACTTTTAGTACTGTTCCATATTGGCCGCAAATGAATGGGGAAGTCGAGCTTCAAAATAGGGATATCTTAAAGTACCTTAGAATAAGTGTAAGCGAAAAAAGAGACGAATATAAGAGAAACATTATATTAGTATTTTATGATGTATAACTCTACTCCTCACTCAGTAACAGGAAAGACCCCTTCAGAACTTTTCTTTAAACGAAAGAATAGGGATAAGATTCGATGCTACATGATATTATTATTATTATTCGGGTTAGTTTCGACATACAACATTTTTCAATTATTTAATTCAATATTCTATTTTGACATTAAGCTTGAGTGTTGTTGATACGCCGGCTTGATAATACATCATGGCGTCGGTCGGAACGCTGAGTGATTAGTGAATTGATACATACATAAACCAATGATCTTATGACTTATGATAACATTGATACTTAGTAAAGCAACAACTGAAATATTAAAAAAAAAGGGAAATGGATTAGCTAAGTGTGCATTTGAATAACACATAATTATCGTGATTAAATAGTAAATACTTTATTGGCATAGTCGTTTGGTTTATATGAAATTTATGCATAATAATGAAAAATTTAGATTTCAACTTAATTTAAGGTTAATCTATATACTTTTCTTCGTACTATTCATGGCGATCATAGTATATCTTCGAGGGGGAGTTCATTGCAGCACTGATAGTGACAATGACTCACACTTTTGTTGTTTTGTTTTGTATTTTCTGTACTACAAAATATATCTAAATTATACGTAAAATGTTTGTTAGCAACAAGACCTACCGTTCTCCTATATATCAGTTGTTAATTATTGCAGATATCCATTAAGTTGGTTGTACAGTAACATGCACGGAAATGTAAACATTGTTCTTGTTATGACGACATGACTTCTGATGGCGTTGTTCGATGAGTACATCATTTAATCAGATGATGTAAATTTCTTTTAATTTAATTAATTTTTATGACTACCATTAGGTTTAGGTTTAAAGATCTTTATTTCTCATTAAAAAAAAAGCACAATGCTTCACTTACAATGAAAAAAAAAAAAAAAAAGGAGTAGATATGGTCGGAACCGTACCGCCGTGCGTAAACAACTTCTGTAAATCCGTGCTCGTAATTTTATTTTAAAAAATAGTTATGAGTAATTGCACTTATTTAAAGTAATAGTTATAGTTTTTCTGTGCGTTATAAGGAAGGTGTAAGTTTAAAGTGTTTGCTATAAACAAATGTATTGTGAAGTTTTTAAATGTTATTAAACTATGCTGAACAATTATTGATATACCCGAAAAATAAATATGTATATCATACAGGCTTGCGGGTTAATACGTAATATAGATACAGAATACAAGATCAATATAAAGCAAAATAAACCTTAACACAACTATAGAAGAGAATCTAACTTGACAGAAATGACAAAGTTATATATGTAGAAAATATTGAGAGATTATTACAGTTCAGCGATGATATATGATTTAAGTTTATTTTTGAAAGCATTAATACTGTTACAATTCTTTATCTCGTCTGACAGTTGTTAAACATTTGAACGCCTTCGAACGAAATAGTTTTATTCCATAGATAGTTCGCGGAGTAATAGATTTTAATTTGTGTTTGTTACGTAAGTTATGTTTGTTATCTCTTTTTTCAAGTTTAATGTTAGACTTAATGTTTTTATTTGTTATGTTCATTATGAGAGTACAAATCTTAAATTTAAACATTTGAGTGACATTAAGTAATTTTGTTTGTTATAAAGTTCATTAGTTGGAGTTCGGTAATCAAAAAATTAAATTGGTGGTAATGATTTTCAGTAGATGTGAATACATTAAATTGGATTAATACAGTGTCAATGAACACAGAGAATTCCATTCAATTGGAATTGAGGTTACCATTAAATTGGAAACACTTAGGTTACCATTAAATTGGAAACACTTAGGTTGCCATTAAATTGGAAACAGTTAGGTTACCATTATATTGGAAACACTTAGATTACCATTAATTGGAAACAGTTAGGTTACCATTAAATTGGAAACACTCAGATTACCATTTAATTGGAAACAGTTAGGTTACCATTAAATTGGAAACACTTAGATTACCATTTAATTGGAAACAGTTAGGTTACCATTAAATTGGAAACACTAAGATTACCATTTAATTGGAAACAGTTAGGTTACCATTAAATTGGAAACACTTAGATTACCATTAAATTGGAAACACTTAGATTACCATTTAATTGGAAACAGTTAGATTACCATTAAATTGAAAACACTTAGGTTACCATATTAAATTGGAATCACTCAGCTTACCATTAAATTGGAAACACTTAGGTTACCATTAAATTGGAAACACTCAGCTTACCATTAAATTGGAAACACTTCGGTTACCATTAAATTGGAAACACTTAGGTTACCATTAAATTGGAAACATTTCGGTTACCATTAAATTGGAAACACTTCGGTTACCATTAAATTGGAAACACTTCGGTTACCATTAAATTGGAAACACTTAGGTTACCATTAAATTGGAAACACTTCGGTTACCATTAAATTGGAAACACTTCGGTTACCATTAAATTGGAAACACTTCGGTTACCATTAAATTGGAAACACTTAGGTTACCATTAAATTGGAAACATTTCGGTTACCATTAAATTGGAAGCACTTCGGTTACCATTAAATTGGAAACACTTCGGTTACCATTAAATTGGAAACACTTAGGTTACCATTAAATTGGAAACACTTCGGTTACCATTAAATTGGAAACACTTCTATTGCTGACTACAGAGAATTCCATTCAATTGGAATTGAGGTTGCCCCAAAGGACTCGGAAGTTATGTTAAAGAATTAGATAGGACAAACAAACTTGCAAGTACATTTATCTCTACGCCTCATGAAGTCGGAAAAACTACATGTCACGGTAAGGAATGAAGAAACTGGACAAATACTAAGAATGAACGTTACACATCTAAAAAGAGTGGAAGGGGAATGGAAATCTAATGGAAATTTAAATGAAGATACATCAAACATTAATGAATGAAACAATCTGGTTAGAAATTATTAATTTATAATTACAGTAAAAAATATATATAAGATGTTGATTGAGTTGAAAATAATAATAAAATAAAACTTGTTACAAGGAAGGGATGTAGTGTTTGTGTCTATGGAATAGATACAATTCACTGTCTCATGTACCACACTGGAAGGCACAGCTGTCTCTGGGTAGTTGAGTGACGAACGCGGTACGAAGCGGACGTGCGCCTGCGCTCCAGTGTGGTAGTGGTGAGCCAGTGTCTGTCCTTAATCATCTTTAGGGACCCTATGGTCCTACACAATGGATATGAGATATTATAGACTGACAAAGATGTCTGAATCGGTGGACATATCAAACTAAATTATAACAGCTCACAAGCGCCCCCTTTCAATGTGATTTTTCTATGTCTAACTAGATTTTATATATATTCAGACAAAACGAACTGCGACAGTAGCGTCTCATCGGTTTAATGTCACAGGTTGATAATTAAATTTATTCTAACCTTTTCAATGTTTAAATCAGTGTTTCCTAAAGTGGACGATAACGCCCCCTTGGAGGCGTTTGAAACCTAGGAGGGGGCGATAAGAGGACCAAAAAATGGGTGGCATTGAAATTAATTAAAGTAATGAAATTGTGGTTTTTAAGTTTTAGGGCTGAATAAAAATTAGGGGCGCTCTGAAATATAATTGATTTTTAAAGGGGGCGGTGAAAGAAATAAGTTTGGCAATCACTGGTTTAAATTAATAATAATCTTGAAAAAAATACATATTATCTAAACAATCTTATAAAATAGTAAAATAGTCTAGATATATTTTTTTTATAATCTCTTATTTTTATTGAATATGACTATACAACCGGTGATGTATTAGATGAAGACAGCAGCAATATGTTGAGGGCACACCTTCTTCACCTTTTATTATCACCTTCCTCTCACCTTTCGTGACCACGCCCAGTTAACATTAAACTCCTCCCACTTTTACCCAGTGACGTAATTGGTTTTAGGTAACAATGCCCTGTGTTTACTTTTACTTAAGTCTTTATCATAAAAACTCCTTCCTCCCAATGATTATTCATGTTAGCCGACATTTAAATCCCTTTTCCACTAATGCGATTACAATTAACGTAACACATACAGTGATATTTATTAAAGGAGTTAAAGATATTTAATCGATCGATTAATTCTTTAAGAGTTTTTTTTTTAATTTAACCTTTTTTGGTTTTTTATTTATTTATATTTAAGATTTCAGTTTTTAGATTGAAAGTAATAATTAATGTATACGAATTATATTCGAAATGTACTAACACCAAATATAATTCCATTCAAATACATAAAAGTTACTGACATTTTTTTAATTATAATTTTTTTTTAAAACGAAAATTATGACATCATTACAAGAAATATTTAAGATAAATTATTATCAAAGTGACTAATTTTATTTTTCTTAGCAAACATTTTTTTATTTTTTGTTTTTTACAAATAAAAAAAATTACACTACAATTTTTGAGTACATTATATTGAGTGAAGACGGAATAATAAAATAAAATAAATAACAATGTTTGTTTATTATTTCTTAATGCTAGAAATATTACATAATTTCACTTTATAATATAATCTAATTAACACTTGTATGTTATATCAAATAAATATGTTAATTATATAATAATATATATAATACATTTTTTTTTACATAAATATACAATTTTTTAACATATTGGATCAAAATTAAGAAACTCAAAAATATGTTTGTATGATTTTTTTTTTTAAATAGAAATGAAAACTTTTTGGATGACCTTTTGATGACCTTTATGAAATTATTGCAATATTTTATTAAATATTCAATAGAATAAAGTTAAATGACGTGCCTTTTAAATGTAATGTAATATTTTTTGTATAAAAATAATAATTTATATAAAAAAAAATTCAACTAATGTACATTGAATTCGTATTATTATGGATTTATACTTGACAAGAATATAAAGGTCGTATTTCATTGAATCTTAAACTGTGTCTGTGATTTTTAACAACTTTTGTATGTGTTTACATTTTATAATATTAAATAATATGCGAATGTGTTAACATTTTTTTACTTTTTATGAAATTAATTTTCCGTAAGATTTTTTTTAATTCTCGAATATTTTTTTTTGTGTGTGGTTTTTTATTAATTTAATTGTTAATCATGTATTTTGTAAAGATTAATTCACAATAAGGTATGGTCTATAGCTACTTATATTATTTTAATTAAATGAGGAACAAAATTGTTGAAATGAGTACAGAAAGATCACTTTAAAACCATTTATTTTCATAATCTTGTTCTTACATTTTAACACACGCTTGCATATTCTACTTGACATTTGAGAAGAAGGAAAAAACCAGAGAGACAATAGCGTTGATCGCGTCATTTGTCTATACTTATAAAGATTAAATAATTTATTAATTACATCAAAAATAATAATAAATATTGTACATTAATTTTGTTCACTAAATATTTCAAATAACAAGTTTAAAAATGTAAATATTATTAATTACATTAAACAATAATCATTTTTTTTATTTATTTATTCTCTTTTATAACTTGACTAACATTGACTTAAACGAATGTAAGCATTAATTATTAATAATGAAATAAATAAAATATTAATTAATTTGCGCATGTTGCTGACTGTACCTGATCTTCCCGAAGTGTTTTATCAACTTTGTTTGTTTGTGTGTTTGTATGTGTGTGGTTGTGATTTCAAATGATAATATGTATAACGAAATAAAAATTAATTTAAAACACTTTTGTTTTTTTTTTGCCCTTATAATTTTGTTACCTCTCTTATTAATTATCTAGAACTAGCTTTTACCTGCGACTCCGTCCGCGCGGAATAAAAAATAGAAAACGGGGTAAAAATTATCCTATGTCCGTTTCCTGGTTCTAAGCTACCTGCCCACCAATTTTCAGTCATCGATTCAGCCGTTCTTGAGTTATAAATAGTGTAACTAACACGACTTTCTTTTATATATACACACCGGCACAATTAGCGGAACAGAAAAAAAGTTAGACTATGAGATAATAACGCATATATTTGACGAAAATGTAATTAGACACAAAATAACAAATTGATTAACATCTTTTAACAACGAATTTGAAAAGTCTTCGTTATTTTTTATTGAAAAATAAAGAAATTTGAAATAAGTGAAATTTTTAGATGATTATGAACCATCACAAAAAATTAAAAAAGTAAGCATGCAATGTTTTAACAATAAAATTAAAGCAAAATTAATAACGAGTGTGTCCCCCTCTTGCTCTGATTACGATTTCCATTCGTCTGGGCATGCTACAGATTATGTTATCGATGATTTCTTGAGGCAACCGCTCCCACTCCTCAAGTAATGCGTTTCCAAGTTCATTCAGATTGTTGGGGGGTGGCTTTCTGGATTTAACCCTTCTTTTTAGCAAGTCCCAGACATGCTCTATCGGATTCATATCGGGGGAATTTGCTGGCCACTGCATCACCGGTATACCTACGTGGCTA
This sequence comes from Papilio machaon, assembly GCF_912999745.1. Taxonomy (NCBI): domain Eukaryota; kingdom Metazoa; phylum Arthropoda; class Insecta; order Lepidoptera; family Papilionidae; genus Papilio; species Papilio machaon. Next base: position 6,432,433 of record NC_060005.1, read on the forward strand.
AGATATGCCTGTACCGATTGTGCACTATGAGCACGAGCATTATCTTGCATTAGAATAAAGTCGTCACCAATAAATGGGGCAAATGGTACAACATGTTCTTCTAAAATGTCTCGGATGTATCGATCTGCTGTCATGGTCCCTCCTGTGACTATCACTAACTCCGTGCGAGCTCCCAAACATATCCCTCCCCAAACCATAATCGAGCCGCCACCATAAGCCACTGTGTGTTCAAAATTAGACTGTATGTGGCGTTCTCCTTTGCGTCTCCATATTCGGTGTCTCCCATCGATCTGTTTTAAAAGAACTCTGCACTCATCAGTAAAGAGAACCTGCTGCCATTCGTTCAAATCCCAATGACGATGTTCTGGCGCATAGCTTAATCGGTTTACGCGGTGACGTCTCTCAAGTTTTGGGCCTTTGGCAGGTATATACGACCATAAACCAACTTCTTCAAATCTCCTGCGAACTGTACGCTCACTTACTCGTACTCCTCGAACGTCTTCCAGTTCATTTCGAGCTTGTACAGCCGTTAATCGCGTATTCCTACGAACTCCAAGTTGTAAAAAACTGTCATCTCGCCTCGATGTACATCTTTTTTACCTTGACCCCTCCTCCTCACAAGAGAATTAGACGATCTGTACCGCTGGATGCTGCGATGAATCGTTGATACTGGTCGACGAAGCCTTGAGGCAATCGATCTCTAGGTATGACCATTTCTTCTCATTTCATCAGCCCTAATGATTTCCAGTGATGTTAAGTTAGGCATAATAAAGAGCTTTTAATAAACAAAATAGCCTATAGAATAACAAATTTATAAAAAACCATTAAGTGCAATTTTAAAAAAAAATTACAATTACGTAGTTATTACTCGAACAAGTTGACAAAACGTATTGTTCGGGAAAATAAAACAAATGAATGAAAAAGTGTATGTCATCTAATTTTCTATTTTCAAATTTGACAATAAATTAAAAAAAATATCATAACTGGCCAGTTCCTCAAGTAAAAGATTTTAAAATCCTGCTTTTTTTTGTGTTCCGCTAATTGTGCCGGTGTGTATATATAGATATAGGAAATTGGCAAATTAGTTGCAGTACGAATTACTTTGTGTTTTAGGATTGGTCTTTCAACTAATGCAAAGTGTTTCAATTACATTTTAGTTTATTTATATGTTAACCTTTTTATGACACGCTGATATTAGGCATTACCAGAAATCATGATTATGCATAAGCTTCTTAAATACGAACTTGACAAATAAATAACAAAGTATTTATATATGAAGCAGTTTTGGTGACGCATATTCAAGCATACTCTTTAATAAATACGTTGACTTAGATAATATCAATCAGCAGCGGTCAAAGTGTTAAAACATGTGTTCCAAACAATTTTTGGAGTAAAACAGAATTTGTTAAACTTTTTAAAATAGCAGCATTTCCTTATGGTTTTAACGGAATATCTAAGAAATTTTAATACAAACGTTTTGAAAAAAAAAATAATACAATGCGTTTTTAATTTACCTTCCGGTTGTTTAATTCAAGGTAACTTAAGCTAGTTCCGCAAAGGTGACTACATTTCCGCCTATTACACGAATTGCTATTTAGTGACGACTTTATAGTTATTCTATTGGACAAAAGATGGCGTTGCACAAAACATAGTTAATTTAGATTTTATTTTATTAATTTGTTTGAGCTTTGACATGAATATCGAGACATAATTAGACATAGTAATTAATATAAACTTACATACAATTGCAGGAATTAGTAAATAATTTGTAAAGATAAGAAAAGTTGCAGATAAGAAGATTCCAATGTTTGTTTTTAATTTCTTATAAAAAAATAAACCTGTAGAGAAATAGAAACTTGGTCTTTATGATGCAAGTACTATTTAATTGGTCACAATCAAACTGTTGCAGCAGAGAGTTTCTCTCCAAAGCTAAGCATTGCCTGAATGAGGGTCACGTGGTTTAGGAAAAACATTGTGCAAATAACTTGTACTAACATTCTTGCAACACATAAAAACTTAACATTGTTCCAGGTAAGTTTGTGCTTATATCAAACCACCAAATACTCACAACAATATTTAAGTGATTACGGCATTAGAATCTTCGTTAAGTAGTAAATTTAATTGACAAAGAACAGTACTAATTTAATCCAAACGCCTTAATTCGTTAGGATATTGCAAACATTTATCCGGATTGCTTTTAAGCAAGAATTATAATTCTAGTTGAAGTAAAATTATGTTGTAACGATCGGAAGTAATATAACATTTTGCGCGGTAGTCGAATGTGATAGTTATGTCGTTCTCAAGTCATTTGCTCATTTTATGATCATAATATAGATAAATATAATATAATACTTACCACTGGATTGCAATAAGGAAGAGTGAAAAAAGAGAAAGCATGAAAATGAATCTGAGTTAGTTTGTGTTAAGAAAGCATTCATTAAAATTTTACATCATTAAAAACAAATGCTAACTTATCGATTTTTTATCAATTTTATTTCTAATACACGCGTCTCTTATTTTTGAAATTATTTATTTATTTTTATACACGTAAACTAATATTATAAATGCGAATGTTTAGATGCATGTTTGTTTGATGGTATCTCCAAAACGGCTAAACGGATCTCGTTGAAATTTGGCCTAAATGTAGAGCATAATCTGGAAGAACACATAGGCTACTAATTAAGTTTTTTTTTTAAATTCCGCGTACCGCGACCAAATAGTATTTTAACGAATGCACTACAAGTTGTAAGGCATGAGTTTAAATTTTTTTTTTGTAATTTGGTCGATGTTGGTCTTTACAGAATTTAGAAATTTAAATTCTGATTTCCAATTCAGTAATAAAATGTTTCTATTTAGAATCGAATCCAGGACGCGTGACTCAAATGTTGGACATTCATTCTGAGTCGTGCGGTGACCCGCCCGACGGTCATGTCCTTTGTCCTAACACAACAATATTCATAATCCTGAATTAATTAGAAAGCTTACTTGAAATACAAATAATTATTTGTTGCATTTGCCGATTGGCAAATCGAATAAAGCGTGTCCTATTCGATTATTCGTTTTCTAAACGATCTAATGCAATTATATCTATTCTCGAGATATCGTCGGGACGGCCGGCGTCAGTTGGCGCGCGATAGCTGTTGTGAATGGTCGCGTATTTTGTTTTGAGGTTATAAAACTTGTTCCGCGTAAATCACGCCCTATTTTCAAAAAAGTGGTGTTACAACTTTTTAGTGTCGTTAATAACTGTGTGCTATCCAGTGTACGTGATTATTTTACTATTATAATTCACCAGCGGGGTCCAAGAAGCCGGATTTAAAGGACAAAAGGTAAACATGTCACTTTATATTCGGTTTTAAACACGTCCACTGCGAGATGATTATTTTTTTCTCTCTTATTAATCAGAAATTGAATTACAACAGTGCTATCGAACAATTACTTTGTTTATGTTTTCAAGGTTACATGTAACTTTGGTATTGACATTTTTGTCACTTGTTAACTTTAATTTATAATTTTAATGTTAACTTTTATTTACAATAAATTATTTATCGATATCTTTATTAAAATGAGTTTGTTTTATTGCTGTTGTTATTTATATAATTTATATAATAAAAAAGAAAGAATATATATGTATGTATATAAAATTTTATAAGATTATTTGGAATTTAGTAATATTTAAAACAGTAATGATTTACGACAATAATCGAATGACGGGATTGGAACCCTCGACTCTACGTTACTTAATCTCTACGTTATTAGGGCTTCTATAAAAGTGTATTTAAGAATGAATTTTATTTCTAAGGTTAAAGTTTTTAATGCTCCGATATAAAAAAGAAACTTAATTAGTGGCCTATATGTTCTTCCAGATTATGATCTAAATCTATGCCAAATTTTATCAAGATCCGTTGAGCCGATCCGGACATACATCCAAACATTCGTATTTATAATATTAGTAAAATTTGATTGGACATCGGAATTTCCGCATGTACTTATTTCGTTCGAAATATCGTCGTCTTGATAGAAAGATTCCTTTACATGCAATGTAAGTATTGAAAATATATATTCCTTTGTTACTTACAATTGTTATAAGACATTTAACAAAGCAATTGTACAAATAATTAAAATTCTTATATAGATAAGTAACAGGTGCTTTATTTATGAAATTGTTTCCTTTATGTAGATAATATAAAGTTGCTGGATATATTTTTGTCACGTTTACTCTGCGTTTCCACTGATAGGACACTCACACAAAACATTGTTATCTCTGTCATTATCTATATTATACTAGCTGTCGTCCGCGACTCCGTCTGCGCGGAATTAAAAAAATAACTATCTTATCCAGTAAGTTAGACCAAAATACGGATACATGTGAAATTTGATTGAAATCGGTTCAGTAGTTTTGGAGTTTATTGGCAACATACATCGTGACACTAGATTTTTATAAATATACTAGCTGTCGCCCGCGACTCCATCCGCGCGCAGTTAATAAGCTTATATGACACGTTCGTAGATTTACCATAGCAGCGCCATCTGTTAGAATCATTTGGAGTTAACAGATAATTGTGACTGTCAAATAATAACAGACAAATAATTAGCAATAAATTAAAATTGCGACTATAATTTGAGATTTAAACTATCCTATCTCTCAAGTTGGATCGAACTGCACATGGTGTGCGAATTTTATTATAATCGGTTAAGTGGTTTAGGAGTCCATTGAGGACAAACATTGTGACACGAGATTTATATATATTAAGATAAAGATTATGTAAATTGGAGTGTCTATCAAAAAAATGTCATATTTCGTACACATGATGTATTTACGTTGTTGATAATGAAAAACCTATTTTTTTAATTTGTGTTTGTCTGTCTCATTTGTTCGGGTAAAGGAATGGTTGGACCGATCTTGAAGGGGCTTTAACGGGAAGGTAGCTGATGCACGCGGGCATATTATATGCTAGTTTTTTTAATCCGCATAGGCGAAGTCTCGGGTGACTGATCTATATTCACGTATATAAAAGAAAGTCGTGTTAGTTACACTATTTATAACTCAAGATCGGTCGAACTGATTCAGCTGAAAATTGATGGGGAGGTAGCTTAGAACTAGGAGACGGATATAGGAACTTTTTTTTATCTTGTGTGCATTTTTTTATTCCGCGTGGACGGAGTCGCGGGTAAAAGCTAGTCATTGATATAAATGATGTCGTAATATGTTTTTGTATGAATGTTTCGTCAATAGAAACATACGGTGAGTAACCAAAAACCGTTATAAAAACACTGTTCCTTTTATGGAAATCAAGAAATCCATGAAGAAGCAAAAGCGTTTTTTATCTTGCATTTTTTTGTTATTGCCATTTTTGTTGCAAGAAAATGTCTAATGAGTTATAATGAGTTGTATCAAAGTAAGACTATTTTTACTTTAAAGAGGTTGTTTGTTGCGATCTTTAGATGGGGTAAATTTTGATCTATTTGTTTAAGTTCATATCGTGGATAAGTAAAATTTGTTCAAAATCGAATATTGATTTCGAATACTAAACAAGGTTTTATAATCCTTAATATTTTAACTTATATTTTTACAACTCACTTGTCTTTCGCCAAACCTATTTAGAAGGGAAAATAATATAAAATATTTATCTTAAATATAAACTAAATCCTTAAATAGCTTTAAAAAATACAATAACAATAAATGACAGTAAACACGTGTAAAAAACACAGCAAGTAGAACAGAACTTAAAGCTCTTGTCACTTGGTAGTTAATATCTTTTATAACGTACATATTCAACATTATCCATATATCACAGACATGTATTAAAAAGATATTAAAGTAAAAGAACATATAAATATATGTATATAAATGTATTTGTATGTCTTATTGTTAGCGACCTTAATCTTAGAAGCATGACTTGAAAGTGAAACGCACTAGTTGTACACAATCACTTCTATGAACTGTTTTACTTTGAGACTAAGATGTGCTGTGAAATATGGTTCAAATTGCCTAGCACAAATATTAGTGAGAACGTTTTCGTAATTTCGTCAACAAAATTTGTATTAAAATTCTTCAGCGCCTCTAACGGATATAAATTACACTACCAAATCTCATGACTTTATGAAGTCGCGTGTCGCTATAATTCGTGATAGTCCCTCAGTAGTAACGGTTGGTGACATGTGGCTTTAAAAGATGTCAGAAGAAGTCATCGTTGGTTTTTATCGTCATAACACCCTTGACAAAACATATTGTATCGTCTTTGTTGATCTTTCTACCTTTGCTTTTTTTAAAAAAAAGACTATATTGTTGTACTACAGTGGATAAGTTCTGATGAGACATTTGTCTCTTGTTTTATTGATAATTTGCGGCTTTGCTTGTATAGATCTGAAAGTGCAGCGCGCTAAGGCTCTAAAGGTGAAGGTTTGAGGAATCACGTTTTGAGACTCGTTTGTTCGCAGAATGAATCGTTCCGACGTTGCCTGGTGTCTTGTTTATATATATTTTATACATTTTTTTTAAATTAATGTTATCATAAGTTTTCTCTGTCGAATAAACCGGATGGACACATGTCTCTATTTTTATAAAATTCTGTTTCGGAGCAAATTTAAAACATTTTTTGTAGTTTCGATTCAACAGTGGAAACTTTGTTTTTCCGAGGCGTTGATGCATACCTAGTGGCAAGTAACTCGACTCTAAAAGTTCTCGGAGCGCGTTCCGCGGTTCGATTCCCGCACCGTTACGTGCAATTAGCGACACGCGCCGCCCGCTTTGCGCGTGCGCATGTGCATGCTACTCCTATAATACCATACAAACTTTATGGTTACTTGCAATTTTGCACAGGACGCGCGCGACATAAATTCCTTCGTTTCGCAGAAATTAAGAAATCAAAACATCAAACTCTACGATCATTACGCTATTTTTTACATATTTTATATTTAGTTATTTTGTAAAAAATGTGAGATAAAATGAAGTGATATTGTTATAAGGGTAGCTAATGTTACAAAATTATGTGTAAGTGTTTTATCACAGGATATTTTTTTACTTTTTTGTAACTTTTGGCGTATATAGTTTGTCTATAGTCGCGGATATTAATTGGAATTTTATGGGATACAGGTTTAGGCGAAACGCAATGGAATGCGGGAATATGGCACATTCATGCGCACGTTTTTCTCTACTCGCTGTGACCCATCTGCGAAGAAGTGCTCAGCTCGAGCCGACATAACGTTTGAATGGTATAATACTAGTATGAACATTCAATCTGTTGGTAAAGAATTTTTTTTACTAATTTATAGAAGTAGAGTTCATAATTTATTTCATATAAGAACAGATTTTTCAGCACTATTCATGTTTAATGTTTATCTGAAAATGTAATTACCATACTCAAAGTCGTTAGTACCTTAAGGAAACTTTAGTGTTAAGTATGAAAAACCTACACAAGGGGCGGTTAAAGTATTAAGTCTATATATATAAAAGAAAGTCGTGTTAGTTACACTATTTATTACTCAAGATCGGTCGAACTGATTTTGCTGAAAATTGATGGGGAGGTAGCTTAGAACTAGGAGACGGACATAGGAACTTTTTTATTTTGTGTGCATTTTTTTTATTCCGCGCGGACGGAGTCGCGGGTAAAAGCTAAATTAAGATATTATATAGAGTATATCGAATTAAAACGCTCTACTCAAACAATTTCTGTGGAAAATACTCGTATAATTCTACAACCATTTAATTGTACTGTCATACAAGTTACACGAATGACATTATAACTGGAAATAATAACAGATTTATCATTTGTAGACATCTAACACTTAGCACCACGCTGTATCTAGGCTAGGTATACTGGAACAAATCTAGGCTATACCGTAACGCTTTGATGACTTACTTGATGCGGATAATTATGACCTATCTAAGATCTAGACTTGAAAACATCTTTTTGTATGGTTATTATAGACAGGATTACCACACACACATAACACACGCTTGTAACCCTGAGGAGTAGGCAGAGATCACGAACCTCGATTTTGGCGTAGCCAAATGAACCTCCGCAATCCACTTTTCGCCATTTCGGAAGACGGAACGTAACGTGTGGTGCGCCTCGTACATATATTTAGACTACAATATTGCTAAAATCGGTTTTAATAAAGTATTTACTGAACGACGACGCTTACTCTGTTAAATAAGATGCTTGAATGTTTATTGATTTTGTTTTATTAACACAGTGTTAAATGTTAACATTTACGACATCATGTTGTAATATAAAGCAAACAACTTTACACGAGTATGCAAATAAATTGGACCAATAAAGTCATGTTTTGACACAAACTTCAAGTATAACGTAAACCATTATGACATACAAAACAGTACAACAATACTATATTAGATTGCAAAAAAGTTTAACACACCTAATTCTTTTACTATACTGCATGTTATAAGATTGATAAATACCACCTAAACAGGTATACGACAAGTCGACCTGGCCAGTTTGAATTCCGATAAACGTCAAACTTGATTTGAAAAAAAAAACTGGCTGTTATTTCACCGCTATCGAAAAAAAACATGTCGGATTATGTTCAAATTCATTCGGCACGCACAATTTGATTTGTTACACGTTACAATACGAGTTTATATCTCGTGTAACATGGACGTGTGTTACAATACTGGTTAAAGATGTAATACTTTGTATTTAATCAACCGTGTATAGCTTCTCCCTCAAATTCCTTATCGACGGCAGAAAGCGGAAATGTCGTATCTCGAAAATTGGCCCAAATAAGTTAACATCAATTGCTGTAACTAGTAAAAATAATCAATGAAGTAGTAACTTTAGGACATTCCAATTAACGGTATCAAATAACGTTTAGATAGATAAAAATATGTTCCAAAGTTCAACTTCCTATCTTTATTAATTTAGGAGTTGTGATTTTTTGAAATATTTTTTGGCTCTGGTGTAAAACTAGATATTTTAAGATACGACAAATTCGCTTTCTTCCGTCGTATTCTTAGAGTATTCTTCTCACTCTATTTTTCGATAGTTTGAGAATTCGTTTGTATTGAATAGGCTCCGAAACTATTTGAAAAAGTTTTTCACTGTTTCAGAGCGGGTGACACAGACAATTATTGTTATTTTTTTTTAATTCCGCGGAATAAATCCCGAGTCATACTGTTCTTGAGCCAACATGACTACTAGGCTTATAAAGGCCTAAATATCCATAACTTTGAGTAGTTACTACCTTATGAGCTGAAAACGATTAAAATGAGCTTCAGAAAATAGAGAACGGATTTTTTTTTTTTATGGAATTTTAAAACCAAAAAGTACGTTAGTAATGAGACCAATATCTGTCTCTGTCTTTGAGTTATGACTTGCTTATTATCTATTTATTTATAACACGAACACTTATTAATTGCAACACGTGTTATTATCATTTACTAATAAGGCATGTGAATACATTAAACTGACAATTGTAATTCTGTTTTGTATTTGTTGTGTAACTTTGCGCGGGAAAACCATAATGTATTGCGACGTAGCTCGGACTCGGACCATAATGTTCTTGTTTTTTTATTACAAACAAAAATAACTAGCGTTTTTGTGGCCAGTAATATGAAAGAACGAGATTAACATATAAACAAAATTGGTTATGTCATTTTTTTCTTTGTTGTATTTAAGTGGTTATCATAGTTGATACTATTGTTAACAAGATTTTAGTTCGAAGCGTGCTATTAAATTTTTACTTTGCGATTGTCAGCTTAAAAACTAACCTTGTTTAGAATTTTAAGGTGACCTATATATAAATTACGTAAATTATGATTAATTCATTTAAGAATCTATAAAATAAATTATTCAATACATTGTAAAACACAAAAAAGTTGTTAATTATTATAATTAATTACTTGTAAGAAGTAAAGTCGCGTGGAAAAACATCAAGTGATTGTTGTAACTGTTACAAAAAAGCGAACTATTATAGAACAATGATAGAATTATGAATGAGTTAATTGTAGCAATGTACAACTTGTTATAAGTTACGTATAACTATCACCTCTTTCAGATATTAAGTGTAATTTAATTTACATTTTTAGCACACTTAAATAGTTGGAATTAATTTTAAAAGAATGAATCAGTCAATGACCTCGATTTCTCAATCAAAAAATAACATCTATTAATAATATTTAGGATTAAAAATATATGTTTCCTTTATTTTTACTATTTGATCTATGACGTCATATGACGCTGAATTTAGGGCAAAAGTAAGGCTATGTATACACTTTCACAGCCAAACTCATCCTGTAAAATTTCTAATTTTGCATTTTGCTGCAAAAAAATTCACCCTTATTTTTATCTGTCGTGCCTGAAAAGTACATCTTGATATAGCTTTTCTGTCAAAGTATTCTGATTCAAAACGCGATTCAATAACTTAATCAAAATCGAACCTCTAACTATTTATGTTTTATGTGTGATTTTTAATTTGACGACAGCTTTACAAGACTAGAAACCAGTCAGAAAATGAAAATTTTTCTTATTAATAAATGAATATTAATATCGACTATTCGTCTTTCATTGAATAATCGATTGCGCAATCGATTATCTGTGTCGATTTAAATCGGAATCGGAACTGGGTATCGAGATCTATCTATTACAGATGCGTGTGTGTCTGTTGGTTCACGGTCTTTATAGAAATACTGCACGACAGCTGTACATAAAAAATACAATTCCTTCTGCAAAAATGGAGCGTATAATTAATTAATTGCGAATGCAGATTATAAATTAATGCAATTTGGTAGAAACGACATTTTGCATCGAAATATTAATTTATTTCTCATCAAAATCGATGGGGTCATAAAATATAATATGGTTAGTGTTGCTCTCTTTTAGTCCATATTCTTCCCTCTCTTTCTTGTAACGAAAATTATGAAAATGAGTCCTTAAAATTTTACATTCTGGTCCAAGTACGAAAAGAAGTTTTACTTGTAATAGTTAAATTTTGCTTCGAAAATTTGTTATTGTTTTATAACTGATAAATTTAATTCTATTCGGTAAGTCACATTGTCTGTTATTGCAAAATAACCTTGGAACTTAGTCTTTAGCACACAAAAACTTAAGCAATGGAGGTTAGAATAATAAAACTGTTTTATTATACAAAAGATATAATGAAAAACAATCAAAAGAAACACCACTTACAGCATCTGACTGTTATCTCGGTTTTAAATCGATAATGTCGAATACCTCGAATTAGAAGTAACAATTTTAATAATTATTGTTACTAATAGGACTGTTTATTGACATTGCAAAATGTGCTAAAGTTTGAATTAAAAAAATCGATATTTTATTTTATTAAAATCGAATATAAATATCAATTATTGCTATAACACAATGTTGTTTACTCCTCGTTCTAGAAGTTTCATTGGGAGCTGCGATCCTGGTACTAAAATAGATCGGTGCCATCTCGGACGGTACGGCAATTGTTCATTGTGTGAGATTGACCTCAGACATTGTGCTTCTGATCGTTACACAATCATATGCCACTACACTATCATATATGTACTTGACTCTATCTGTTAGAGTGATCAGAAACAAAGAAAAACTGTGACATTCTTAGGTTCTTTATAAGTAATAGAGAAATAAATCCATCCAAATTTTAATAATGAAAAAGAGACGGGTCTTATAACAAAGTAACTGATATAGATTTTAGAGCAATTAAGAATGAAAATGAAGCATAATCTTCAATGTTTATAAAACCTTCTGTAATGACCCCACGTGAATGGGATAAGGGCAGAGAGATGATGAAAAAAAAAGTTTTTTCCTGTATAAAGAAAAGGTACAAAGGAAATTCTGTGTATAAATTTGATTAATTTTTTAAAAACGAATTATTGATATAAGTACTGCTAGTTAAAAAAAAATCAGCAAAGTTGGAGACAGCGGAGTCTGTTGAGGGCTTTTAATTTTTTTATTACTAAGATCGTTTCACTTTAATTGTGTCCGATAGTGTGGCCAGTTGGTTGCATTACGTAATGTCTTATTCTGGACCTCGGTCGAGTAGACAATGTAAATGAAAGTCAGGGCCGACTTGCGTTGGCATCTCGTTTTATGATGAAGGGCATACAGGGAACGGTGAATTATAGCTAAACGAATAACGAATTTGTTTTGGGATTTTTTTAACTTCGCATTAAGATTGTAAAAAAATATTAAGGGGATTGAATAATAAGGTTTTTATACATTTCATAATTTTCATCCTTCGTAAACAAATACAAAAACCAACTATAAATCGCTTATAAGTATTAATGTTGCCTTCACGGCGAACGAACTCTTGTTACTTTTTCTGTGGATAAATAGTGTTGTGCAAGTTATTCTATGTTGGTATCTCATATTTAAAGTCCGAAAACCTAATCAGTTTTACTACTGATTTTATAGTTTTCTATTAGAAGACTTTGAAAAACCGATCATGGTTTGTGGATTTCAATGCGCCATTCAACAACTGTCTTAATCTTCGCTGGAATAGCAACATAAATAATGGGAAATTATTTTAATAAAATATAAGATCAAAGACCATTCAACTGTCCCATCACTAGCACTGATTTGTCGCATTCGTATGAATTCTAAACGCTTCGATGATCATCTTCGACAAAAACATCGATAATCGTCTCTAGTGATCCGATTAAATGCACAACACTAACTTTGTAGACTTATGCAATGCGTTTGTCATTGATTTTTTGCATGTTATTTGACGCTTGTGTTATAATTAATGTACCTTACACAATAAACTAGTCGGTTTAAACGATTATCTGTATTTATAACGTAACTGTTGTTATACAGTTATTTAAAGATCGTGTTTTCATCTACGCATCGTAAGTTAATCAAGTTACAAGTTTGACAATGTAATACGGTAAAGGAAGACATCGTGATTTAATTTGCACATATCTGAGATGAAATTAATTTATAAAATCAACCAATCTGCTCTGGGCCAGCATGATCTAGTCACAACCAGTCCTAATCCCTATAGGTAAGCTTAGTAGAGATACAGTAGTTTATCTTTTAAAAGTCATTTCCCTTAGGCTATGAAACTAGACAGGCGAGAGGTAATCGTGAAACATGTTATCAAAGCATAGGCTGTGATAACATGCGATTAATACTACACCGTAGTATTTTATTATCTAAACAGCACTATTTCTTTGAGCATCTAAGATGAACAAATTGTAAGTTGTAAGTTTATCCCACTTCATGAGATTGGCTTCTTAGAAAATCTCTTTCTAAATCTTTTTTACTTGAATATTGTAAGTTTAGTGGGATTTTAGTTATTGTTTTTTATGTACGTACGAGTATATATGATTATTTTTTAAAGGTAGTAAATTTGTCCGGATTATGACCGTAAATGCTTAACAGTTAAAAATATAAAAATTATAATAATTAGTTCACTTTACATCTATATATTAGTTTTCGGTAACATTTTGATAAATTTGTTGTAACGTATATTGTATTTTATTACTTACTAGCTTTTACCCGCGACTCCGTCCGCGCGGAATAAAAAAAAAAAAAAAAAAAAAAAAACGGGGTAAAAATTATCCTATGTTATTCCTGTTATTTTTATCCTATGTTTATTCCTGGTTCTAAGCTATCTGCCCACCAATTTTCAGTCAAATCGATTCAGCCGTTCTTGAGTTATAAATGGTGTAACTAACACAACTTTCTTTTATATATATAGATAAGACTAGCTTTTACCCGCGACTCCGTCCGCGCGGAATAAAAAATAGAAAACGGGGTAAAAATTATCCTATGTCCTTTTCCTGGTTCTAAGCTACCTGCCCACCAATTTTCAGTCAAATCGATTCAGCCGTTCTTGAGTTATAAATAGTGTAACTAACACGACTTTCTTTTATATATATAAATAAGAAGATTAGTTTTGCCCGCGACTTCTTTTGAGCGGAATTAAAAAAAAGAATCTGAGTAAGTAGTTTAGGTTTATTCCAGTAGTCTATGTCTGTGGCAAATTTAATTGTCATCAGTTTCCATTGTCCATCCATCTAAACATTCGCATTTGTTACATCAATAATATGGGTCGTCTAATATTTAAACCATATTTAAGTTAAGCATTTAAATTTAAGAATAAGGTAAAAAATGTCTACGTTGCCGGATAAACGAACATGTTATTTACATTTGAAGCACGTGGGCGTCGACCGGTTCGAGTCCCCGGCGACACTCGCTGACCTAATGAACCAGAAAGCGAGCTTGATTCATCTCGTTTGCTTTGTTAAACATTCACCGTTACCATTGATTTTAACTATGTTTACTTATTATTTACAGTTCTATGAATTGCTTACGATACATATTAAGTTAATTGCAAAAAGCGAGAGAGGTTTTTTGGTCAATATCGAAAAAAATAAATTGGGTCTAAAGGAGTGATTTCCAAGTTCATGTGGACCCACTGGGGATCATAGACCTGGTGGGGGAAATTTAATTAAGGGTTCTCAAGTTGAAGAAGAAATATAGCAGCAGGAGATTTACCAAAACCACCTAGAATATAACTGTTTTTTATATTATAAGATATATATTAGAAATGTAAACAAACAATAAAATGTTCAAGTGTTTGACATTTATGATTAGTGACAGGACGACTGTCAGTTTACTATGTGTCAATGTCTATGCAATATTTTTTAAATACTTGCAACACTGTTACGCTCTCTTCCTCTTCCTTTTGTAACTGTGGCTAGCTCATGTTTTGTTCTCTCTAAATAAATCATATTATCTCAAATGCATCTGCCGTTGTTTGTTCATAATCCATCAATATGTGGGAAAAACGAATAAGCGGCCACCTGTGGGCCTAACCGAGTCATTGACCAAATTTGTGCATCTCTGTGGCGTAAAGCATACCAAAAATTTCATACTAATTTTGACATAAGGCGAATGTCGCAAATATTCGTACTGTGCCCACTAGATTGATCGAAAAAGCGAAGCAAACGCTGCCCATTGACACCTGCATTTTTTATATTAAACAGTTTACAAAATATACAGTTTCAATAAAATTGTGTATAAACCCATCGTGGGTTTGTCCAGACACTTTGGTACTACGGTACAAATTGCAGTTGCGTTGTCTACCTTTAATCGATTGAATTCTTTCCTAGATTGATTGATCATGATTGAGTCCAGTCATCGGTTTTATGATGATTAATATTTTAAATTTAACCAATAAGTAAAGTTTTACAAAACTAATAGGCGTGAAAATGTTCATGCAATTTAGGCTGAGTTTGCTAATGTTATATGTACAATCTAGGTTATGTATTTTGAAATATATATGACATTGCTAATGTGCATTGTCAGTTGTTAGTTGTTTTCAAAATTACGTTAACTTCAAGTTACATAGTTACAAAAAACACATGTTAATTTATGTCAGTAAAAAGCATAACAGAATGTAATGTACTTACTGTTAGGGATAAAAAGGAAGGGGGTAAACATTTTTCTTGCATGATTGTTTCTTTAATTAGTGAATGGTCTCGGAAGCTACTGAAAATTTTTCCATGTAGTTAAAAAACTGAGTAAGTTTATCTTTGTATACTTCGTCGGTGGAAATTGAGTTTAAGCACTCGTATATTAACTCTTCTGAACACCTTCGTTCATATCATTCTGTAATTTACAGACAGTGAAAATATCTCGGACAATTTGCTATAAAAGTGTCTTTTTATAACTTTCTCGCGTGACAATTGTGAATGTAGAGTATATATAATGGTGTATAGACTTAGCTTACACGCATCCGGGGTTTTTTATACGGCCTTTTAACATGTTGATTGTGTCTAAACCCATCCGATGAAAGTCTCTTTAAGAGTTTCAATAAAAAATATTTTTTTTAAATATAAACTCAGCTGTCATGCGGACATGGTAATTATAGTGAAAGCTATGTTAATTATAATTTAATATCGTATCATTAATAAAATACAGAAACAAACAAATCGTGGGAACTAATGTATTTAATGATAGCACTGTCGAATGTTTAGTGGAACATTACAATTAAATTGTGGCGCCATTTCGCCGTGATGCCGCCATTTCCGATCCGCCATCTTGAAATGGCACAGATTATACAAGTTGCTGCAGACTGTCCGCTGCACGGAACTAATCTGTTACAGTTCATTCACTTTTACTTTCCTCAGTTACATCGATCACGGGTTCAACGTTCAGAACTTATGGGATTAAAACAAAGAGTCCGCTTGAAATAAAAAAAAACTGATTTGAAAGACTGTTAAGAAAGACTGCCTATTCTCTGACTATGATCTATTTCTATTCTAAATTTTATCCAGATCCAACCCGTCGTTTTGGAGTAACTAATAATCTAACAATCGAACGTTCAGATTAAAATAAAATAAGTTATGGCGTGGGATTTGAGTAAGAACATTTAGGGGCCAGATAAATATTACTAAAAATAAAAAAAGGTTCGAATATCAATAAATCTAGGTTAAAATAAGCGAGACTAACTTGGTGCGGCGAGTTACCGTAACACTCCACTTGTCAGTGCCCTTGTACGTTGAATACAGATCACAGATGTTAGTTATACCTGAATATGCGTCCAAAGTCTTAATCATTGGCGTATTGGAAAAAAGACTCTAGTGTTAAGGAATAAAGCAATAATTGCAATGATTTTTTTGGAATGAGATCTCAAGCCAGAGGTCACCAACGTTTTAAACAATTTTGCTTTTTCGTTTATATAGTTTCGTGTATATACTCGGTGACAATATTTTTGTTCTAAAAGTCTGGAAAAAAGCTCGGAAGCAGGATTCATTAAAATACTTACGTATGTTTTTGTACAAAACTGCTTTCTTTTCAATCTGCATCACGAATCTTAAAATATATAAAAACAAAACAGAATTTAAGACATATAAAGAAAAGATAGGTAGAACTGCATCAGATCGCCGGCCATGATTTGAGCACCTCTGGCCACAACTGGCCTCAATAAATTTTCAAAACAAAATGCTATTGTTGTTTTTATGCTATGTATTGTTTCAATACAACCGTTAAATGTTTTTCAGTTATTTATTATCAGTTTTGTTCATCTTTTTTTCCACTATAGGCTAGACTAAAAAAGCTAGGCTGAAATTTTATTATTTCGGCATCGAATAATTCTTTACTAGTGCTGAAATAACATCCTATTTCTGCCTTATATCTCTGTCATTACTCTATGAAGAGATCTTAATCTTACTAATAGGTATTATAAATGCGAATGTTTAAATGGATTTATGGATGTATAGATGAATGTTTTTGTTAAAAGGTATCTTCAAAACAGCTGAACGGATCTCGCTGAAATTTGACATAAATGTAGAACATATTGGAAGAATACATAGGTTACTGATTAAATGTTTTTTTTAATTCCGCGCGGATGTAGTCGCGGGCGACATCTATTATTATTATATACCTTGTATATATGTAATATATTGCGTGTAAACAGCTTTACAATATTTATAACATGTTATTTCATCTAACTGACGGCAGGACACGCCTGCATCGCGTGCAATTAACTTAAATGCTAGCATTTATCTATGTTATGTTAGATTATGTAACACAAGTTTGCACATACCAGGGTAAAGGTGTGAGTTCGATATCGCAATACAGAATTTGAATTGGTTCCGATCTAACCTGCACCCTCCGTGTGACAACCTACTGAAAAAAATGTGTTCCGTTAAAAATTCACATGGTCGATATCCTTGTCTAATAGGAGTAGGTTTTAATGGGACAGTAATAATTAATTTTTGTTACTTTGTAAAGTACTACCTACTCACCGTACAAATACATGATGTTACTTTAAAAAAAACGGAATGATGGCTATATATGGTTAGCCAGTGGAGAACTGTGCTAACCGAAAAATTTAAGTTGTTAATAAAAGTGGTCTGTATCCCACAATAAATTATCAAATCCGAATCGGATAATCTTATCATCGATGATCTGAAATTTAGATGATAATCGATTGAAGGATAAATCGATTTTAATCGATGTAAAGTCGCATCGAGAGCTGGAAAGCGATAACATAAATATGCATCGGATTTCTCCCGCTGCACGCCACTCCGCCATCGCCCCACGCCGGCCGGCCGTAACAACTCTTCTGTCACCTATTTCGTACTGCAGGTATTCACTTATGGATGTGCTGAGAAAACGCACAACTGTCACACTATTGGCATACCAACGGTAAAGGTTTAAAGTTAATAAACGTAGAAATTGCAAGCCTCATTTGGGGAAACCGAATTACTTATCGAAATATAAACCTAACCTAACTAAAATCGTGCGTACTCTTTTTAGAAGAATGTTATATTAGTTAATTGTTTTTCTTTTGTACATATTTGGTCAAATCTTCACCTCATCTACTAATAAACAACATGTTATCTACTTACTTACGGCATACGACAACGTTAAGAATGTGTGAAAATCGTGAAAACCTCCAGAATGTTCATTAAATTACCTCGATGATGTTAGGACTGTATATATTATTATTGAGAACAATAACCTTGCGCTAAACCATTCAAAAATATCTCTTTTGTTTTTGGTTTTATTGAAATAATCGATATTTACTAAATATTTGAAAAGAATCGTCAACAATCGATTTCATAATTAAGTACGCGTTGCGAGTTGCGTTATGAATTATATCTAATGAATTTGAATCTTAAGCAGCTGGAAATAAAGTTTAAAATGTCAAAGTTTGTGTTTTGCTGTGTCGCATAGTGTACAATCAGATTCGACCGCAGTCGAGCGTGTATCGGTCACAGTATAC
Organism: Papilio machaon; assembly: GCF_912999745.1. Taxonomy (NCBI): domain Eukaryota; kingdom Metazoa; phylum Arthropoda; class Insecta; order Lepidoptera; family Papilionidae; genus Papilio; species Papilio machaon. The sequence goes on from NC_060005.1 coordinate 6,451,141, forward strand.
TGAAGCTCACTAATTTCGTTACAGCCACTGAGAAAACACAAGAATTATTGTTTTTAAATGTTTATGAACAATTTTCTTTATCAGTACACGGTACTGATGTAATAGGCTATAGTAAAGATAACAATCGATATGAGATGTACTGTTTGTTCATCTTTAACCGTTGGTTTTTGAGACCATGATCTCTGTATAAAACATATCGTCATCTGTCATTATACTTAACAAAACAACATGTTTTAATCGGGGCTTTTAGTCTTAGAAACCCATGGTAAGACTGCCACACTAAGTTGTGTGGTTACTAAGGTCGTCCGCTAATGTGTTTTATTTTACAATGCACTTAGGAACTTTTTAAGTAATAAATCACGACTCTTTAGGACAGTTACGAGTCGTTTGATAAGGACACAGGAGCTTAGTGAAGATTATTACAAAAAAAAAATTCTCTTCAAATTTGTTTGATTCATTCAGTAAATAAGTACTAAGATAAAAACAATTGCTCAAAGTTATTTTCGTATGAATACGTTTTCATAGATAGATATCCAGGTAATAAATGAAAGGGGTCATGTAGGTATACGTTTAATTTTTATTAATCTACCCTTACTATTAAAAGCACGTGAAAGCTAGCATTTTCATGAACTGTTTGCCTCCATAGCAATTTGCTTTACGGTTTCCAATAAATGTCACTCACCCCAACTGACCCAAGACTCTATATAACTTAATTGATATAGCAAAAAAGAATTCTATGTTCTATTAAATAGAGTTTACATTTGATTAAACGTGTATTGTTATTTGAACTGTGTTCGATATTAGGAAAATAAAGTTGATACATTTATTATCTTTATATATTCAGGTTTATTGTCCTTCTATTAATTGCACGCGAGGTTTTAAACATTTTTAAAATAACTTTGTTGACAATTTTTTATATCTTCTTCCCATTTTATACAGTTACAATAAATATGTTTAATTTTAAGATATGAAAATATGTTTACAAAGTTTTTTTTTTTAAAGTTGGTACATTGTATCTGTAGAAATAAGTTCATTGCTTCGAATCTGCATCATTAAAAATGTTTTTAACAGCTCTCAAGTTTCTTATAAAGAAGTGATGAGATGGGGAGGTGAATTTGGGTAAGGAGCGGACGTATGAGGAAAGGAAATATCCCCTTTATGCGCGTCTCCTCCTCTGTCGATTAAAGGTAGGCAATGCAATTGCAAATGCAGATGTCTATGGGCAACAGTCACTTCGTGATTTTGGCGAATGGTCGCTTCTTCGTTTGTCACCTTTTATTATAAAAAAAATTTATATTGTTAATTTAGTTTTTTTGTTACAGATGAGTTTAATTGATAATGCAATGATTTAGGTAAGTAACTCGATTATTAAAAAAAATAATCGTAATATTTAAAAAAAAAGTTTGCATTATTTACACGTACTTATTATATTTTAATTATGACACTTATATTTTATAATCCCTTTAATTCTATTTCAAAAATGAAACAAAAACATAAGTTATAATTGCAAAAGGGATATTTTAAATGCAAATTTGATTCCTACTAATGTTTGTTGGAAGGTATCTCAAGAACGGCTCAACGGATCTCAGTTAAATTTAGCGTAGATGTAGATCATAGTCTGGAAGAACACATAGGCTACTTATTATGTTTTTTTTTATTCCGCGCGGACGAAATCGCGGTCGACAGCTAGTAGTTGAATATAATGGTAACCAGTTTACGTGCTACGTAATGAATTAACATGTCGAAGAATCGATTTGGTCATTGCTTGCAATTGAGTGCATTTCGTAAACATTACAAAAGACAGAATGAGGACGGATTATTATTCAAATTAGTACTACTTTTTTATCAAGTAAAAGTTGTAATTTAAGACTTTCAATGCTGTTTCAACTTTAACGTACGAATGTGCACTCGGTGGGACGATGGCAGTGAACGTGTTAAAAGAATAAACAAATTGTATCAGTTTTTATGGTGATTTTTTTCACCTTCTTCGAAAAATCAAGATGTAACAAGTAGCGTCAGGCTGCCAGTATTCTGGTCCACCTTTATTGAAAGTTGGCAGCCCTATGTGTTCACACTCAAGAACCTTTAAATACTAGTAGACAGCAGTAGTAAGCCGATAGTCGAAGCTGCCACTGACTTGACTGTTTGAAGCTGTCCGTGTATGCTGGTCCTAATTACATCCAAAACGTTTACATGTGTGTACCAACAATACGGTATTGTTCAGCGTCTGAGCGGTCGCGGTCCAGTGCTCGTCTTTACGCTTTCTCGTGCACCATTCCTCGCTGTCACGACACACTGCCTATACCACACGATCACTTACCAATGAATTCTATACAAACAGAGAAGACGAATCGAATGACATCGTCGCACTCAGAGGCGTTATTTAAACGCTAAAAAAGTCCCTTAGGGTAGTTTTTTAGTGAACTACACTCCTACTACTTACTTTTAAAGCCGGTCGTGATTATTGATTTTTATTTTTAAATTAACTAATGTTACGTAAAGAGAAAATCTACTTAATCTCAGTTTTTGTACAGATAATCCAAAGTATTAGAACGCAAATCTAATTAAATTATCCACGGGAGGTGGGAAGGGCCGGCTGAGTGTCGGATCTCTAATTGTAATAAAACGTGTTTTCATTTTAACCGTTACTAATTTCACTGAAATGCATTACATTTTTATTAGAATACTAGCTGTCGCCCGCGACTCCGTCCGCGCGCAGTTAAAAAAAAATGGGGGGGGGGTTTATGAAAAATAGATGTTGGCCGATTCTCAGACTACAGAATATGGTCACAAAATTTCATGAGAATCGGTCAAGCCGTTTCGGAGAAGTACGGGAACGAAAACTGTGACACGAGAATTTTATATCTAACTAGCTGTAGCCCGCGACTCCGTCCGCGCGCAATTAAAAAAAAAAACAAAATGAAAAATAGATGTTTAGATAAATTTTGTGAGCATATTCAGTAGGTCTGAGAATCGGCCAACATCTATTTTTCATTTTTTTTTAACTGCGCGCGGACGGAGTCGCGGGCGACAGCTAGTATTAGATATAATATTATGATAAGACTTTTTATATTTACGGCTTAAACTATCATTGCCTAATACTCTTTGGTACCCATATTACAAAACAAACCTTGGTGTATGACGAAATCAAAGACAAATGTAGAAGGGAAAGTACAAACGGAGCTGCAGCGCTTGAGTCTAATAAGGAAGTGAGCACTTGTACTGCGATATTCGAGACCTAACGAAAGCACAATGGGTCAGGACGTCTATGCCTAGAGGTATAATATTAGTTTTATTAACAATCACATTACTCTTATTATCTATGGTTGAAACAGTGGCGCTAGTGTCGCTCGTATTTGTTTATTTGTTTTTTTCTACATAAATCATTTTTCTTAACAAAGATTCCTGTTTTTACTTTATGGAAAAGCAAATTAATTTATCAATAATGACCACATTTTCTGGGGGCTCTTAAAAGGCTAGAGTCGCAGACCATATTTTAGTTCCAAATACTATGCAATTTTTCAATAGAGATCACTTAATCTGTTATATAGTTTGTTAGTTTGTTACGTGTTTTATTAGTTGACTGGCGTGCGCATGCGCATGCTCACGTTTTTAATAATTTTGCATATGAAATTAACCAAGCGAATTCTGCTAAATTCTTTATTGTAGATAATGATATTATGGTTGATGAATCCATGCACGTATAATTATCGTAATTATATAGAGTCAGCAGTTTTGTTACATTACAACGAAATTTCTCGCCATCCTATACTAATATAATAAGCAAGGCTTTTTTTATACGATTCGATACCTAGCTACTTTACCTTATTTAGTAACCTTCTAAGTGTAAAAGCAACGCCTAATCAGGATTCAGGAATCAATGTGGATTATCAGACTTCGACTTATCTACTCAAAACCATAGCTAGTTTCAAATAGACAATTCCGTCCAAATTTTACAAATTTTTGCAAACATCTATAACTAGATATTAAGCGTCTAATTATAAACAACTTAGATAGTATTTTAATTGCACTTTAGCTTAAACATATGTCTTAAAACTCACTGATATTAGACATTAACATAAATCATGATTATTGATATATGATTATATAGGCTTCCGAAATGCGAAATTGACAAATCAATAACAAAGTACTTATAAATAATAATAAAATAAAAAATAACTTATACATAAGCCGTTTTGGTGACACACATTTAAGGGTAAAACATACTCTTTTATAAACACGTTGACGTGTAAAATATCCGGCGGTCAAAGAGACAAAACACACAGAACAGAGTTAACCTTGTCTGTTTTATTTTTTGAGGTATACAGTAAGTGTAGTGGTTTAGATCGTTATTAATTTAATGCTTTTACTTTCTTTATACCAATGTATTTCATTAATTAATTCTATTACGAGAAAGCTTCTAAGTTCGAATGGATTAGACGGAAGACTATTTGAGAAAATGCTGGTTTTAGTCTGGCAGATGAGCAATTATTTCTACATTTATATTATTGCGGCTGTTAAATTTTATTACTTCGATCATTTAACACAGATATTTTATTTCTCATTGAATCTGTGAAAACTTTATGTTACATAAACATGAAGCTTCGAAAGTTATTTCTCACGATGTTTAATAACAAATGCAATAATTTTCTCTGTTACGAAGCAACAGCCCGAGACGAGGCTCCTTAGGAGCCCTCAACCCTAGTTACTCTTAAACGAGGTTTAGGCTAAGCGCTATCTGAGCCCGGCCACCTCAAGCCCGGTGAAGCTGTAAATGCCTCTTCAAGGCAAAAAGTGACTACTCAGTCACAAAAAAATCTCTGTTATTTTTAGGTTTACTTTTAGGTTTACTTTTAATTTTACTGTACAGAATCTGCACGGCTTTATTATTCCAAAAAAAATATAGTTACACTTTTTACTTAAACACGTGTTTTAACACTGACCGCCGCTGATTGATATTATTAACGTCAACGTGGTTACATGTTACGACATAAATGTGTACCACCACAATGCTTTCTGATATATGTATGTATCTCCAGAACGGCTTAACGGAGCCTGCTGAAATTTGGCATAGATGTAGAACATACTTTGGAAGAATACATAGGCTACTAATTAGGTTTTTTTTTTTAGTTCCGCGCGAAAGGAGTCGCGGGCGACAGCTAGTGTTTCAATAATCGTCATTTGTCAAAATTCCGAATCAAGTGCTAGTTATTGTAACGTGTAATATCATAACATGCGATAAAAGGCATGACTAAAAAAAAAACAAAGTTAGCAATCATTAGTTAAAGTTGATATATATTTTAAATGCGTCATTATCAGGTAGACCCTTTGTGTAGATTTCTCATATTAAATCTCTACCGACTCTGAGTGCAGTTGTTAATCTTTTAGTTTACACATTCTAAATACAATCTAAATTAAAATAAATTCCTACATTTTGTAATATATAAATGTACATTTGTATGGAGGTTACGATTACAAATACATTATTTAGTAATCTATTGTTTGTGCTTGTTTTATTGCCTTTTATCTGAACATCTTGATAGTTTTACAAAACAGTGAGTCAATGGAGTCAGTGGCTTCTATTGTTTTCTTTTACTTATGCTCATTTTGTTATCCGGACGATTAGATATCGTATAGTTATATAGAAAAATAGCTCTTAAACTTACTAATATTATAAATGCGAATGTTTATATGGACGGATGGATGTTTGTTTGAAGGTATCTCCAGAATGGATGAACTAATATTGATGAAATTTGGCATAGATGTAGAACATAGTTTAGAAGAACACAGGCTAATGGAATCGCGGGCAACATTATTTCTTAAATTGAAAAAATGAAAAGAGACTATACCTGAAGGGTTAATTATTATACAATACTAGCTGTCGCCCGCGACTCCGTCCCCGCGCGTAGTTAAAAAAATACTTAATAGCGATATGAAAAATAGATGTTCTCCGATTCTCAGACCTACTGAATATGTTCACAAAATTTCATGAGAATCGGTCAAGCCGTTTCGGAGGAGTTTAACCACAAACACTGCGACACGAGAATTTTATATATTATATATTTCAATTGATATGGACATTAGAGAAGAAGGTTGTTTCTCTTTTCAGGTACGGAGAAAGATGGTAATATATCACATTTAATTCAGAAAATCGTAATATAAGAAAGCCGAATAACAGCGGGTTCAATTGCAACACATAATAAACAGATTTTTAATTATAAACTTTAATGTCAAAGAATAAATTATTAACACGTCATTCTTCGTGAATTAAAAATGAATAAAAAAATTTAAAATTTAAAAATATTTTTTTTTCTTCAACAATATATGTCACGTTACTATAGTCACATTAATCTGTTTTTAATGAGTTTCAATGTTAGAATGTACAACACACCAGATAATGTAACTTGAAGCGAATACGCCCACATTATGTTACGTATACAACAAATTATAAATAGATACAGATGATTGCTAAAATTATATACAGGATGTCCGAGAAATATTGTACAATGGACTACCTAAGATTCTTTAGTCGAAAATACGGCGATTTGACCATACATTTCTCTATCCAAAGTTTCTTCGTTTGGGCGCTCGATGGCTTTAAATTAATTAACGTTAGTTGAAATATCTCTAAAAGTCTTTAATAGATGTAATTTTATTAAAATCATAGTTTTTATTTGATAAAATACATCTTTATGCAAAATAAACCGTTGCCATAAAATCAACAGGATGCTCAAAAACACGTATATTGAAACGATAATCATATTTTTGCAACCGCCTGTATAATTTCTGTCAACTATTTAATTTTACATTAGCGTGTAATAACTTTATAATTAGACAAAATAACCGCTGAAATTAATTTTTAATGCTTGAGATCGTATCAAAAATTATTTGAAATACTTCCTGCTGTTAAACAGTAGAACATATTTTCCGATTGTTTATTCGACCTTTAGATCGGTTAATTTCACATAGAGACGAAGACGAGACGAGACGAATCAACCTATGATTTCATTGAGGTAACTTGTCTTACAATACTTTAAACTTCAAATATATAAATAACTTTTACGACTAACTATATTTTTTTGATAATTAGCTCTTTAAAGTAATAAAAAGTTATTAGATTTCGTCTGCCACTTTCTCTTACCGAGTTAACGATTTAAATAAAAGTGAAAATGTAATTTGTGAGCAACAGAGCGTGCCTAGTCAACTTTGAGTTTTCATTCACGAAACATATGCACCAAAACATATTGGTGTCCCTATCATTTTTCTTGGAAAACATGAAATAACAATATATTTATACACGTGAAAATTTATTGTTGCAAAAAGATAGTCCGGATTTAAACCTCCCATTTGATTCCATAAGTTATTCAAAATCCTCTGTCTTCAATAACTGTACTATTATTTTTATAAATATTAATGTTAAAAAGTTTTTTTTTTCGACTTCACCGATTCAAAAGACGATAGCGTTATTTGATTTATATTTCGTATTGACAATTTTATATAAATAAGTAATTGCTTACTTAATTTATGATTTATAATTAGTGCAACCTGATTCGAATACACGATCTCATATTTCAAAGTTATCTTTTAACCATTGAGCTATCGGCGTTTAAAACGTTTCTTTTGAAATAAATGAACGGACAGATGAGAAACAAACAAATCGTTTTCGAAACAAAGACATCGGTCAGTTAAGCGATTATTCTAGCCTTTCGTCAGGTCATCTAGCTACGAAATGACAAATAGTTGCGTTAATGTCGCTTGAGTGCTGATATTACGAAGATGAACTGTTGCGCTGAATGTTTAGATTGGGAAATCGAATTTAGATGTCAAAAAAATCGATTAATTTGCAGAACCCTATTTATTACTTTGATTAGTAACGTTTAAAAGGTTCTATGTAGGATTTTTTCACTTATGAATGTAAACTGGCGATTCGCACTGAAATATTTGCGAAATATTAAAAAAAAAACTGAAATAGGCAATCGTAAAAAAATATAAAGGAATATTAAAATATAATAGATTTCATTAACAAAAAACAATGCTTTTTTTGTTGTCGATTTCAAAATAAATAAAACTTAATTTATTTATTTGAACATTTTGCCTTTTCCAGGCGTCGTTTTTATACATATAATTTTTTTAACATACAATACAATAACAAATTACTTATTACTAGGATTTACTATACTAGTAAATTAGAAAGAAAGTAAGAAAGAAAGAAATACATTTAATATACGTTACCTATCTATTCTTATTAGGGTTTAGTTAGAGGTTAAATTATTTTGAATTTTTAAAGTATTCTTCTATAGTGTTAAAACATTTCTTTATTAGAAAATGTTTAAATTTAATGAATTCTATTTCTTCTTTTATTTCTTTAGGTAAGTGGTTAAAAAAATTTACAGCCATATAGTAGGGACTTTCATTTAACATTTTAATTCTAGATTGCGGTAAATGTAAATTTATGTTTGTGACGAGTGTTAACATTATGTGTGTCTTACTTTTGTAAAAGTCTTTATATTTTTAAATGTAAATAAACTAATATCATAAATATATATGGAGGGAAGAGTTAGTAGGTTATATTTAATAAAGTAGGGTCTTGCAAAATGGTAAAATTGCAACTGATCATATTTAAAGTCCTATTTCCTTCTCATTAAAAACTTGCACAGATATAATACGACATGTTCGAAGGTAAAATAAACCAGTTCGTAAGCTATTTATAAAGGTATTTAGTATTAAATATAACAAAACACTATCGCCAAGACATTCAATATAATTAAAGTTTAGTGTGCGGTTTATGAGACATACAGTATATAAAACAAGAATCTAACCTTTGGTTTCCACTGTAAGAATTTAACATTTATACGAAAACGTATCCTATATCTCACTCTACATAGACAGAGATAATAATATGTTTTTTCACAGTTATTTTGGTAATGAAAACTGACGTTATGTAATACTCAATTTTAAAATTTAAAAATTGGTATGACATTTCTTTTACATTTCACTAACTTCATTTTATAATCACATTACAAGTCTTTAAAGTTTGAAAAGGTAAGAACTCCGTCTATAACAAGGAATATGCAGTGATTACCGCTTTTCATAATAATTTAATATTAACGATCTCGCTGCCATCTATTAGCGCTTTTTATAAACAGGTGGAAATAATAGCAATGGCGATTTACTATTGCAACGCTTTGTAAATTAAACGTTTACTTAAAGAGTTTCAGAGATAAAAAGGTGACTGTTTAAATTTTCTAAAACCTTGACTCGTTTCGTCACCCGACGCGGCATGCCCCGCGTGGTCTGTAGGACGTGTGTACACCATCGGACTTCGTGATTTGAGTTACAACGTAGTACAGTGCAACAAGAAAGTGCAATTCAATTAATGTTCTTTTTTACAATATGCCTGGTTTATTGACTACAACAAAACGAGGCACATAACAAAGTTTTTAACTTGAGTCCTGCGTTTTTGTATAATTGTCAACGCATACTTGCATTGCAAGCATATTTGCAACTTTTGACAGAAAATATGTCAAAAAATATGGGATATTTACGTAAACATAGAAAACAATACATAAGACAAGGCTTGACAAAACGGCTAAAGTTTGACAAGGATTGTTGAACTTTTTAGTAATCGATAGGGGTCTAAAGTCTGTTGTACATTAGTTTCACGTTCGCCTATCGAGCTAGATGACCACTCAAGAACATACCCTTTGTTTATGTTTTGCCAAAAATAATAATTTCAGTCTCAGAAACCTAAGATTAGTAAAAATTTTATATTAAAAAAAAGTTTTAACTTGTCTTTCGGACTGTACGTAGTGATGTGAACGGCTGCATAGATCGTTAGCATGCGGTCAGCGTGCGGGTCGTGTTGTTGTAACGTTGACACTAGTGATGGGACAGCCGTAATTGTTGTTCTATTGCATATTATGTGATTAGCCAAATAAAAAACAATTGATATAACATATCATAGTACTGTAGTACGAATGTGTTACGTGACGAATTATAGCGTGTGTTTTTATATTTATGATTTGAGTCTATTTTAACCGGTCTTAAAATTGATAATTTATTGTTGAATTAATCAATTGCAAGAATTAATTCTCTTATAGAATAAAAATTATAATATGTAAATAAAAATAATTAGAACTATCGTCCGCAAATATAACATCACTAAACTTATTTGAAACAAATAATGATAAAATAACAAAATATATATAAGTAAGTATAAAGGTGAAACAAATCATTGAAAATAATTAAGAAAAAAAATATATATTAAAAAGTATTTGCTAATCCTTTTAGACGTAGAGATATTTACATTTAAAATTGTTGATCTTCACCTCTCTACTATATGCACTTTACTGTGCGCAAGCGCATTCTATCACGATATCTACTGGCGATCCTGAAATGTCAATAGCTCACTTTCCATTGCTCGTTATGCTTGAAAAACGTACATTTTAATCGATAATAAAGAGTAATGTAGCGTGAACTTTGATTTTATAACGCTCAGATTTGATATGGGTCTATTAAAATGTTTGATATATCACGGAATGTTTGCGAGACACGAATATTTATAGAGATGCCTTTCAAATTACTTTTATTAGTATATACTGTTGAATAATAAAGCATTATTCGATGTATTCCATTGTTTGAATTATAATTTTTGGAATTTAAATATGTTTTGTAAACTGCTCTTCGTAATACTTAGGCATGATAGGTGTAAAACAAAAGAATTAGATAAAATAAAGTTTTTTTTTATTAACCAATTTTTAAGAAGAAGAGTGTCGGTGGCTCAGGGATTAAGCACTTGACTTGTAATCTGCAGCTCCTGGGTTCCAATCCCGCCGTGTACCAATGTGTTTTTCGATTTACATATGTACATTTATCCGACGTTCGTACGGTGAAGGAAAACATCGTGATGTACCTACATATGTGTAATTCTCGAGAGAAACACAAGTTATATTAAGAAATAAAACCTTTTCCGAAAGTTGAAGTAACATAAAATATACGAGTAGAAATGCGTTCTAATTTTTTCGTAAAACATCTTATTGGAAGGAACATCAATCAGTATACTTCGTAGAGATTTGCCGTTAGTTGTTAATTTAAAAACAAAGCCATATGCGGTCACTCGGCATCTCAAAGTGGGTCAATGAACATACTGTGACTAATTCTACTCTACTTGTTTGTTAAGGTCATGGCATATATGGAACTCACAGACATATCTTCTCCGAAAATATCTTATTGTTAGATGAGATGTACCTTTTATTTTTAATTTTTTTATTCCTTTTTAATTTTTTCTTTTTCTTAAGTGCCAGTTTTTTTCGATAGGCGACGATAATGAATGTAATCTGAACTGTCGAATAGCGAACAAGTACTTTTTTTTAATCAAATAATAATTAGATGTTTTTGGTCTACAAAATGAATTCAAGATTTTTTGAGCTATTAATCTATAAATGATCCCGAAACTTTAAATTTAAGTGAAAGAAATTGTCACTGTTCAAATGAAAACTTCTAAAAAATATTCGAAATACTCTACTAAATTACAAAGGTTATTTATAAATTAATTTTTTCTACTAAAGTATACGAAATCTGAATTTCTACACCTAATATAACTACCAAAGAAAATTAGTCTACGACATTACCTTAATAACGCAGGAGCAAAAGTCAACGTTCCAAACTTATGGTTGAGATTCGAAGCCGTGTTAAAAATGAGAACATTCGGGTCACAGGTTCGACTCATTACAACTAGTCATAAGTACTAAGTGACGATTGGCGTGATAGATGGCGCTACTTGCGATACATTTGACGCAAAAAACTACTTTAGAACTAATTACATCAAAATATAACAATGCGAGAACTAAAAGAACGAAATATAACATACTTACGAGCACAGGTGGGCACAGTTAATCGAAAAGTTAACTTCGTTAATCGTTAATTCGTTAATTAAAAAATTAACTTCGTTAATCGTTAAAGCGTTAAATTCTCGAAAATTTAACGCAAGTTAAAGTTAATCGTTAACAGTTAACCATACCAAAATTATACATACTAATTTCACACTTATGTGGCGACACTTGTTTAAAATATAATAGTAATTTGACTATACATTTATAGAATGTACACATTAGTATTAGAGGCAAATATGAATGCAATATAGTATATTTCATTACGAGTGCGGAAAGCCTGACATTGCAAAGAGTTCCAACAAATGTCTACCCGAGCCGAGGCGCAGCCGAAGGTGAGGGTTGACAGTTGGAACAAGTTGTAATGACAGTTTCGCACGTGTACTAAACTACTATTTTTGATACAGTTGCGAAAAAATTAAGCAATTTAATAATATAGAATAATAAAAACACAATAAACTCAACTTACTAAAATGTTTGGAAAATGGCGCCAACCGTAAAAGAATACAGAGATTTTTTTTGTTTTCTTCACCCATTCTGGGTAGGCAAAGGGAACTATGCCCAAACAACCAAGTCTTCAGTAGATTATTTTTATTGATATGAAATGAAAATGAAATTTAATGAGATGAAATAAAATGAAACCTTAATTCATTGAATCAAATCATTAAATCTGATATTGTAACAAATTAGAAGCTTCTTTTTAGAAACATTTGCACGAGTCATAAAAACTTCAATGATTTTTTTTTTTTTGTAAAACCTTCGTGGTTGGTTATTCTTTTTAACAGACATTATTTTGACAGTTGGGAAAGACAAGTTTAGAAAAGCTAAAGAAAAAGCACGAGTAAAAAAGTGTTTTAATACAGTTGCTCTGAAAGTAGCGTATTGCAGGGACGAAGAGCGTTCGGAATGTGGGCTATTACATGCTCATGCTTTTATATACTCGTAATGAAATATACTACTTCGAACCTTTTTTTGATTTTGTTCTGTTGGTCACGTCTTTCCCGGACGCTCTGATGCATACACTTGCACGCGAACTTCACATATAATATCAATTATCAACTTGTTCGTTCACCATTCGAGTCGCCGACAGTCGCCCAACAAAGTTGAACTTACGAGCGTGGCGTGGGGCGTAATTTAAACAAAATGACAGCACGTCTCAAAGTTTCTAATTTAACGATTAACGGACTTTTATTAACGAAGGTTGAGTTTAACGGAAGTTAACAAAAGCGTTAACACTTTTTGAAGTTAACTTAAAAGTTAATCCGTTAAGCAAAATGTTAACTTCGTTAATTAACGATTAACGGATTAACGAGTTAATGCCCAGCTCTGCTTACGAGCATTTGTATCGTTGATATTGAAGTTCCAGTTTATATCCAACTTGATTTGTTTTACTGGAATCCAGGTTCAATATATAATTGTCTCCGCTAGAAGAAAACATGTATTAAGATTAGTTTTTTATATAGCCTGTTAATTTGTGAAAATTACAAAAAACTTTTATTACTTTAAATAACTCAATAAATAAATGTTTTATAACTTTATGCAAAACGATCAATAAATTCCATAATTTAATGTAATTACAAAAAAATAAACAGAATCTACAGACATAACTCAACATAAATAACCAGACATCTATTTGTCTGTACTACCCTATATTAAGATAGCGTGAATTTGAATTGAAGTTGTATTGTGAGAAACAATACAACTACCAGCAATGCCCTCCGACATGCTTACAATATTGTTCCACTCAATTATATAATCTGTGATTTTCCCAGACTCTATCTAGAATCGCGCAATAAACCTTCTTATACTGACTATCGTAGTGACCTCTTCATTGGAGATTTGTACAAGACGAAACACTTTAATTTGTATATTGTCTTCCCTTTCAGTATCCTTATAAAAATTGAGATAGAAATATGTTTTAGTAACTGTGTTTTGGCAGTGGAAAACCACGGTAACATTAAGGGAAATATAAAAATATATATACATATATATCGATGATTTTTTATTTACATAAGTACTTTTGCTCGTTAGAAAATCAGTCCACAAAAATTTAAAGGTTCAATGAATTTGTTTCAGGCGCAGCCATGTTAATTACAGCAGTGTTGGAGCTTTTATAAAACCTAAAAAGAATACAATGGAATCTCCAGTGAGAATATGCATTGGTATGTATGAATATTAAATTATCTAATATTTGCTTTCCTAAACCTAGAAACTAAAATATAAATTCTTATCCTTCCAGGTGCAGCAATAGTTGTAAATCTACTTTTAATATGCACATTAGTGAATGGCGGACCTCTGTCACATGAAGCGAGTTCAACGACCATTAAAGATGAAAAAACAACAAAATATAGTCGAATGAACAGCACGTGGACGACAAAGAATCAACCCAAAACACCTGACGTAGCACTGAATGAATTACATCCTAAAGAATCCACATCGGAAGAACATACAGAAAAGAATGCAAAATATAAAGACAGAGGAAGAGTTAAATTCCAATCTCATTTAAAATCTACCTCAGAAAGTCCGTTAAGAAGGATAAAATCATCCACTGAACCAACAAAATATGTTTCATCAACGACTGAAGCAATGAAATCAGCCAAAATTGCTAACGGCATAGGAAAACCTAGAGATAAGAAATCACCAGAAGTATCAAGTTCTACTACTACCAGTACAACCTCAGAGGAGGAGGAGATAACAGAAAGCGACGACATGCAGGAAATGAATGATTCCCAATTAGCTGAGGCTGACGAAGATAATATTTTCGATAGGTACACTTCTAGCAAATTCCAAGATAGTTTCAATCTCCCCGGTTACAACGACGATGATAGTTATAAAGACAAAATGTATAGTCAAACAAAGCATGAATTTAGTAACTTTGATAAAGTATTAAAACATTTTTCAAAAAATATGTTCGACTCCAGCGAAAACGATAATGTTCATGGAGACCCATACAACTCGCACAGCTACTTCGACTTCGAAGCTGATCTTACTACTCCCAGAAATGATTATTTCGATCAAAAGTATGCCGATATATCGTCTAGTATTATGAATAATCTAGCTTCTGTCAAAACCAAGTCTCCGGAAATGAATAGTACCACTCCCCAAGACATTATAACAGAGAATATTGGATTTGAGAAATTAAGTAATGGGTCACCGAACAACAAATCAATGATGATAATTAAAAATACCAAAGAAATACGTCGATTGGACAACGATCAGGCCGGTACGGCCAACAGAGAGTTATCTGATATTCATGGTACAAGTATTTATTACGAAATGTCTGTACTGTCAACGGAAACTTACAATATAAACCATTCTGATGATTATGATTGTGATAACGATACTTTGCCTGCAGAAACTACTATGAGCACTTCCTTGCAAGAAGAAGACGAGTCATTGACAGCTGCACAACCTGTTATGGCTACAGCGTCCTCTATGCCGGTCACAATAACTGCAATTCCTGCAATAGTGTTACCAAACGTCATTCCGAATTCATTAAACACAATAATACCAATACAAGATTCGAACATTCCAATTTCTTCTCAAAACTATGTCAGTAATACAGAAAGAACAGTCAAAGTGAGTCCTAGAAACCGTAATTATTCGAAACGCCTTAATTTAACAGGAAACAAAGTTTCTCCTAATAGCGTAACTCCTCAAACTATTCCAACTATGAATTCAGGTTGGAGACCGGTGACTCATAAATTTTACTTTACGACACCAAAAATTAAACCCATTTGGATAGCTCCACGACGAAACATTAGTAAAGTATATAAAACATCTTATCCAACAACGATTTACGCAGAACATTTTAATATTAAAGACAAGTATTCAACCACACCTCGTCCAATGACACCACAAAAAACAATTTTGACAACTTTACCTTCAGATATAGATCCGGTATTACAAAGTGATGTTAGTGGTGTCGAGAAATTTGTTCAGTCTCAAATAATAACTGATAATACCATACCTACATTATCGAAAAGAGGTTCTATGAAGTTTACTACATCGGTACCATTAACTGCAAATAACACTGAACATAAAGATCCAACCAATATTATTGGAACCAGTAAAGAGGCCGCAAGCAATTCTATAACACTTACAAATTCAAGTAAAGAAATTGAAACTGTAGACGAAGCCGGTACTACAGCTAGTATTAGTTCTGCAAGTCAAACTCAATTCGTAAATAAAATTAGCAGTACGGATGAAAATACACCGAGCAAAATTAGTACAGTAAAAACTATAACTCCGAATTTAAGTGTTTCACTTGATGAATCAAGCACTATAGATAAAACAGGAGAAATGGATTCAATTGATCCTCTAATTGCAACCACAAATTCAGAAAGTGATAGTACAGAAGAAAAAGATTATCTTAGTCAAACCGGAACAATAGGTAATTCTAGTGCGACATCAAATGAATCTGTTAGTCAAAGTAATAGTAAAAATATCAGTGAAACTCCATTTGGTAAAACTAATAAAGTTAGAGAAGGAAGTCTTCCAGGTTCAACCGAGTCTGTAGGTACTGCGTCTGTAGAAGACACGGGTAATACAAGTCAAACAAGTTCTGAATGGGTAACTTCAGTGGGAGGGATGAGTATAAATGACCTGGAAATACCGCCAACGATGACCGCGTGGGCGCTAGCGAGTTTAAGAACTCCACCAACAATGTCAATCAAAGTACTGAATGGAAGTCAATCGACCCAAAAAACTGTCGATGAAAACGAATTGCAAAAAGTCAGTGAACCTCTAGGTAAGTATTCACAAGGTTTTAAATGAATAATTTAAATTTATTCCATAGTAGCAGTAGAAAATGTAAAATAGTCGCATCTATATTATTATTATTTATTTCAGACCAAAAAGAAACAACCATTGTGTCGACAACACCGACAACAACACCTGTTGCTGCCCTCAGTAATTATGTACTGAAGAATATTACTGAAATCGATCAAAATAAATTACCTTGGAAACCGATCATATCAATTGAAGTAGGAGATGAAAAGGAACCAGTAACAAAATCCGAGAGATTACCTGCTGAAAGTAACATATCTGTACAAAGTAGCCTAAAGCCAGAGAATACTACGAAAGGTACTCAAACAGAAGAGAAAATTTCAATGACGACCGAAACAATTAAAATTAATGAAGTTAGACCTTCTTGGATCCCTGCAATGATAAATGAAACAACGACTGAAGAAACGGACGAAAACGAAGACGAAATTCAACCAGTTGATGTGAAAAAGTCAACTGGTTTCGAATCGATAACGAAACTTCCTTCGGGCGTGACCACGCCCACCGACGAAAACGACACATCAACTGAACAGTCTGAAGTACGAACTACTACAGATTATGACATTACGACGATAAGATTTTCATATGTCCCTACCGAGCAGATGACAGAAACTGAAGTACCAATTATAAATAAAACCTGGCATAAAATTATACCTACAAGAACAAACAAACCAACAACTCCAATTACTACATATCGGCCAACGTTTTCAACTACAACCGAAGAAACCGAGGAAACTACCACAATGATTTTAGATACGACACCGCAGTTAGAATCATCATCAATTAATGATAATGCAACGAATCAATCACATGAAGGTATAGGCCAAACAACAACAGAAGAAATCACCACCAATAATCCAACAACAACTTATCCAACAACTACTAATCATACAACAACTAACCCAACAACTGACTCGACAACAGAATGCGATGAAACCACAACAATGACAACAGCAGCGTCCATGATACAAAGAACAGACCCTGAAGAAATGCCACAAATAGCAACTACAACAGAACCTCCGATACAAACAAAAAATGAAAGTTTTTCGGAAGAAAACAGCGACAGCAATGAAGTTATAGAAGACACAACTAAACCTCCAACCACAACAACTATTATAACCACGACAACTATAACTACAACAACAGAAAAAGGACCTGAAACAACAGTTGTCCCATCAACAACAGAGCAAACTACGCCTGGTTACTCAGAAACAACATTAAAACCTAACGAAAATATTCCATTCGATCACAAGGAAGACACGACGACTGAGAGCTCAGAAATGACTACTAAATCTATAAATGAATTAGAAGATTTAACAAGTTATACGGATGATATGACAACGGAAGCTTCCTCTCGAGTGTTCACGAATGAAGAGACGAGCTCTGGCGCCACCATTGCTATCGTTGTAACAACTATCGGTGTCACCGCGTTGATTCTACTCGTCGTTCTCTTGGTGAGTTAACATTTACTTTTTAATTTGAACTATACAGTATACCGCGCCATCTATTGTCGAGTAGTAAAAATGTACACGATAATGTTTATCAACAGATTCACCAACTCTTTTTTCTTTATATTGTTTAAACTTTAGTGAGACATAATAATTAATTAATTAAGACGGCACCGGACGATTACACGTTAGTTAAGCCGTTCTTCATCAATTAGTTTCTTTATATTTCTATATAAATAATTTGGTTAGTAAA
Source organism: Papilio machaon (assembly GCF_912999745.1). NCBI lineage: Eukaryota > Metazoa > Arthropoda > Insecta > Lepidoptera > Papilionidae > Papilio > Papilio machaon. The sequence continues at coordinate 6,469,515 of NC_060005.1, forward strand.
ATAATACATTACGTACCTGAAGTCTTGCTGTTTTTCAAGTTTTTACATCGTTAAAAAGTCACAATAAGTCATTGTTGAGGCTCATCAAGTACCATTTATCTAGAGAAAAACATAAAAGAACAAAAATACAATAAAAAAAAAACCATCAGAAAAATATATAAACTTTGCAACATTGAAAATAACAAATTTCGGTCTTCTTTGTTATGTCTTCTTATTTCTATTCGTCTCTGATGGTCTACTGATGGTCTACTGATGGTCTACTGCAGGTATACTGGTGACTGTTCATACAACATATCCAAAGTAATGAGCATAATATCTATAGACATAACTCACGATAAATTACGTTCACTACTTTGGAGAACGTTGCAGACTCATTGCTTCAAACTGGTCATCGTCTGAAATTAATATGGAATTTTATTTAATTTTAACATAAAACAATTGATGTTCTGTAACTTTAATATCTATCTATATTAAAAATAGAGCGTCGGTGGCTCAGGGGTTAAGCACTTGACTTGCAATCTGCAGGTCCTGGGTTCGAATCCCGCCTTGTACCAATGTGTTTTTCGACTCTCGACGACTTATATACATATATATTTATCCGATGTTCTTACGGTGAAGGAAAACATCCTGATGCAAACTGCATATATCTGAGAAGAAATTCAAAGATATGTATGAAGTCAACCAATCCCGCACTGGGCCAGTGTGGTTGATTATGGCCTAGTCACCCCAAACTTAGGGTAGGCTCCGAGCCCTTCCGTGGGGACGTATAGTGAGCTGATGATGATATTAAAAAATTAATCCCTATTTTCCCTGGTCACGGCATCACACGTGAACACCTTGGCCGATTACGCTAATTCTTTTAAAATTCAGGAAAAGGTTCTTTTGAAAGAAAAAATTAGAAATAAATGAATCTTGATTAAATTTGCCATAGACATAGAACATAGTCTGGGAGGCTACTAATTTAGTTTGTTTTTTTAATTCCGTGCGGACAAAGTCGTGGGCAAAAGCTAGTAACTATGAGATGACTATTAGTATGCTATCGAAATTGCAAATATCATACTTAAAAATATAAAAATATTTTTAACATAAAATATAAAATAAACATCCTGAATTTACACAATATTCTAACCACAATTAAAGTTATTGTTGTTTGTTTCTCAAAAACATTGTTATTTTATTAAAATGAATTGAAGACATACAATAATTACCTTTCATTGCTAGGTTCCAATAGTCAAGCTGTCTTGAGGGCTGGAAATTAAAAAAATATCTGTTAAACGTTACACCAATACTTACAGATCTCTTCCTTCGTTAATAACTAAACTCGTATTATTGACAACTCTAGTCTCTTAGAATACAAAGCTTTATCCAATAAGTACAAAACTAAAACGTAACTACTTAATTAACAAAAATAATTCCATCTTGAATCCCCTCTGATGTAACAATTCATAAGTAACCTATTGACATAGCAACTGCAAGTTGGTGTCATTTTTTAACGTTTGCATCGCGTTTAGTGATAAAAATTCCACAAGTTGCAACCTGAATCCTCCGCCATAGGACACTGTCAGTTATGGCCGCTATAAGAACTCGACCGCTGGCCAATTCACTCACTTCTGTTATTGATACAAACTTTTGTTTGTAAGTATACATATAATATGACAGATTATAAAAATAACCGCCAGTTAAAACGGTCACTTATTTATAAGAGTTAATCAAGTTATTAAATATTACTACTATTAACAAGTGAACTGGCTATCCTGTGGCACTGGCTATCTAGACTATTTTCTACATCTGTGCCAAATTTCATCAAGATTCGTTGAGCCGTTCTGAAGATACCTTCTAACAAACATCCATTCATCCATCTATTTAAACTTACGCAAGATGATAAGCAGTGGGCCTAGAACGAATAATTGTGACAATCGCTATCGTTACATCATCGACAAAAGTTTGTATTAAAATTTCCCTCTATCACCAAAAAATTTTACTAATTTTGACGATTGACGACGACTATACGAAGGTGCTTGTCGCAAATATTCGTGCTAGGCCATCTGAGCTTGAAGCTTTTAATGAAGTAAATCCTAAAATTATAAATATTAAAAATAAGCTTTCGCCCGCAATTCTATCCGCGCAGAATAAAAAAAAACTTAATAAGTAGCCTATATGTTCTTCTAGACTATGTTCTATATTTGTGCCAAATTTTATCAAGATTCGTTGAGCAGTTCCGGAAATACGTTCAAATAAACATCCATCCATCCATCTAAACATTCGCATTTATAATATTAGTAAGATTATAAAATAAATCAATGGGAACCAATTATAAATATTTGGTCATAAACTTTACGGTGTTGCTTGCTTTAAGTCGGAATTGTACCCTGGGCTAACAATGACAAGAACAAAATAGAAACATAGAAAAGAAATTGAAACACTGGACTATCGTCAAATAGTGTACTCAGTCAAATCTGGATTAGCGAGAGCCATAATCCGGTCTCCACTAACGACCTCTGTATGCGAGAAACTCATGTTATAAAGATACCTCTATAAGTGAGATGAAAATCGCGGTTACTTGGACTCTCGCTCTTCTAGGTTCGACTATATAATAATTTATCATCATCTCTATCCATCTTGACTATCTTTCACAAGAAGTCATCGATGGTATGAAAACTAATGAATTAAATTCAGATTCAGGTACATAATTAGTTTTGATTTAATTTTTGACTCAACCTTTGGATTATAAACTTTTACCAACAGTAAACTGATATACATTGAAAACCGATATTCAGTTATTTAAAAAGTTAACTTCCAAGCCATGAATAAAAAATATGTTTTTGAAATAATTTGAAAATCTATCTGAGATTGCAGTGTACAATGTACAAGGTATTCTGCTTCCGTATATTTTAGTAACACAATAAAAAAAAAAAAAAAAAAGCCTTACCGATATTTTCTTGTGATAATCTTTTTCATTTAACACTTTTAAATTATACTTTATTATTAATAATAAAAAAAATGATAATTAAAAATAATTAATGTAGAAAGTCTTTAGAAGTTACGTCTGTTTCGTAGTACTGGTGGCGCAGGAGTGAGAGCTTAGGGTGCGTGCGCCAGCACAGCCTGGGAAAAAGCGCATTTATACTGCACAGCTGCACGAAAGTTACGAATATTTGTAGCCTTTTTTTAGCGACTATTATACGAGTTTGAATATAGCAATAATTATATACCAATGGTCGCTCTTTTTTCGATATTCGAATATTAAAAATAACTTTGTTAAATATAATTTTCACGTTCATCTATTCGCACAATTCCCTTCCCTCCCTAAAAGGGGTACAAAGATTTCACTTCCATATAATATGGTTTGAGTATTATTTGTATATTTTTAAATAAGTTAGAACTGAACAGTACCCAGTACTTTCGCTTCGTCACTTAGCTGTGCAAACAGCTAGCCTGGTGCGGCCCCGCTAGATGTCGCCGTATCGCTCGGAGGATGTTTTTAAAACGCAAATTATAAACAAAGCTCAGCCGATGACGGACCTCAAGCGCTTTCCACTTTACATGTGTCGGACTATCACATGACGACACATTTTACTACTGAATTTATTATAAAACTATTAACTGTTCATAAATTTATCCACATCTCGAAAAATGTAAAGTCACATTGTTTTAAAATTTAATTTATTTCTTTAAAATTTTAATGTTTGTGCAATCAATGTATGTTATAAAAGACTTAAGTCAGATAGTATTATTATTTAATAACTAACAGTAACGTATAGTTTCTGTTTTCATTTGAAATTATATTTACTTTAGTACGAACTTACTTTTAGGTAAATGTGTCGACACATTGATACTATGGACAAGTACAATATATAGCATCTCGTAAATTAATGTTTCAAGTGGAGATTGCAACGGTCGAAATGCCGTTGCTTTTTCTCACGTCACCATGCTTGTGGAGGTCCTAAGAACATGTAAAGTTGTTGACAGACCTTAAGATTAGTTGAACTTCACTTTTTTAAAATAAATGTGTAATATAAATAATTTTAAGTACTACATATTTTGAAGTGGATGTTACAATTTTTCTCAGACCAAAATTTCTGCATAAAACATTCTGTCATTATTTTTGACAAAATAGAGATAACAATATATTTATACGAGGATGTGAAATGGATTAGAAATAAACAATCTTTCTAAATTATTTGTCCAATATGAATTATTAAAAGGGAGTTTAGTTTAACAATTTTATTTTTTAATAAATACACTGGCATCCTACCGTTGGTTACGTGGAAGCGATAAGCTGCCAGTGTTTAGTTACGACTTCTTGCTATTCAATTAAAAGGGCATGCGTCGGCTAATTCGGACCTCAAGCCACAAATGTTATGATAACTACGATATAGGTATACCGGAAACCGTTAGTCGTAATGCAGGTATATTATGACATCATATACCGCACTCAGAAATAGTCCCCTTAGTGTAATATGTAGTTTGATAAATAAACAATGCAGAACTTAGTTTCCTACAGACTGTGGCAGTTTCCCGCTGAATACAACAATGTCCTGCGGAACTTAACTTCCTCCTTTCTTGCAGCTGGTAGTCCGTCGTCGTGGAAGACGCGGTGTGTACGCTCAGCGATGCACCCCCGTCTCTCTAGACGCGTACAGTCTTGACAGCGTGAGCGTCGGACACAGGAAAGGCAACCATCGGTTGTGCAGCAAACGGAGTTATGGCAACCCCGCCTATGATGATGAAGTAAGACTGGGAAGATATCTTGGTATACAAATCTACATAGAGGTCGTAAAATCACAGAGCATAAACAAAATAATAATGGCTGATTGAGATTACAGTCGTTAGGCAATATTCATCACTCACTTTTTCTACATGCAGAAATATATATATATATATATATATATATATATATATATATATATATATTTTTTTTTTAATTCACCAGGTCACCTCTCATCCAATGCAATACGCAGCGTTAGCCAATTTCGCTTTAGACGTTGAGTCTATATCGGCGGAGTTCGCGGAGATCCCCTCAGTGTCTGTGCCCCCCGAAGCCGTGCCCCCCGGCTGTGAGGATAAGAACAGATACTCTAATGTGCTCCCACTGCCGGAGACACGTGTGCCTCTCACCAGGCTAGGCAATGACCCCACCACGGAATATATGAATGCCAACTATGTCACGGTAAGTTTTGCTTCTATAAGTTACCGGTAAATCGTGTATTCCACCCGTTTGTTTTTTGACTAAGAAATTGAATTTTGGGCAACCATTAGTGGCATTTAATTATACAGTATAGCTATTACCTCTTCTCCGTTTAAAAGAAAAAAGCTCAGTTACTATAAACTAATATGTACAGCAGTTTTCTCTATCTCTGTTCCTAAATTCGCGTCACTGATCTCATCTCGCGGTTGTGAGTTCGAATGACATTGTTAACAAAAAAATAACAAGTTTAGAGCTAAATTGGAGAAAAAAATTGCAGGCTTATGTATAACTGTTTCTATAATATTTTAATAAATATGTACAGGGTCCCGGCAACATCCGCAACTACTATATCCTGTGCCAGGCGCCCCTCTCTAACACCGTCGCAGACTTCTGGCGTATGATCTGGGAACAGAACTCCAGACTCATCGTCATGCTCACTGAGTACATGGAGAATGGAGTGGTAAGACTATTTTCACTTTGTTAGTAACGATTGCAAAACTAGATGGCGCTGTTCGATAATGAAACGCGATATGGTTTGGTGTAACTATTTTGAATATACATTGTATTAATTTAAGATTTTTTGAGTTGAGTTGTTCTTTTACTTGTGAATTGTTAAGTGAGTTGTGAGTAATAAATCTATATCAGTGAGTGAGTGTCTAGTGCTTTCCCCTACAATTTTATGGTCCAATCCACGCCGGATTTTGAGATAACGGGACTTTCGATTATTCAAACACTTAGAATAATTTGGAGAATTTCGCTTATAAGCGACTTAGAATATTTTACTGATTACGAGACTTGTAAAATTTTCAAGTTCACTGATCAAGGGACTTAGAAAAATTTGAAGAAATTTGGACATAGAAAAATTTTCAATAAATTTGGACTTAGAAAATTTTGTAAATTTCAAGTGAATCAATAACATTGCAAATGGAGACCTTAATATCAGAACAAGAAGTTACTTTAGAACTTATTAAAAAAATCGGAGTAAATTTCAGAAAATCCTCTAAGTCAAGATTGAAAGTTGCTACAATTCAAGTGAAAGTTGAGACGTTAAATGAGTATTGGACGAAATTCAGAACAACACATTTTTCTATAGTGCAAATAGCTACTTCTGAGCAAAAATTAAAGCATAAATATTTCGCTATAGACATGTTTGGCATAGGAGAAGAGGAATATATCAACACAAAATCAGACATGTTAGAGAAAATAGAGGAGTTAAATGAGAAAGCACCTGAGTCATTAGAGAAAAATATAACACATAACCAAACACAGGAAGTCAAGCTACCAAAAATTAATATACCCCAATTTTTTGGAAATTATCATGACTGGAGTACATTTAGAGATTTGTATACAACACTTATACATAACAATCATTCTTTATCCAAAGTTCAAAAGCTACATTATTTAAAATCAAGTATAACCGGTGAGGCAGAGCAATTATTAAGACAAATACAAATCACGGAAAGAAATTACGATGTTGCATGGGAGACTTTAAATAACAGATATAATAATCGAAGAATAATTGTTCAAACTATACTAAATCGACTCTTTAACCAAAGAAAACTATCCCAAAGTACAGCCAAAGGAATCAAAGATTTATTGGATACGACAGTCGAATGTCTTAACAGTTTAAAGAACAATGATGTGGAAACCACAAACTGGGACATCATAGTTATCCATTTGATAGTCAATAAGCTGGACGATGAATCACATAAGCAATGGGAAGAAGATGTTGGAGAGTTACCCATAGATATCTTACCCACTTTTGAGAGATTTACGAAATTCCTAGAGACAAGATTTAGAGTCTATGAGATGATGAGTACTACTTCAGTTAATGTGTCAAGAGAGAGAAACCCTTCAAAAACAAAATCATTTATTACAACTAATAATACTCAACATTGTCCATTTTGCAAACAAGATCACCGCTTATCAGCATGTACAGAATTTGCGAAATTAGATGTGAATAAACGAATTGAACATATACAGAACGCGAGATTATGTTTTAATTGTCTATCACCGAGTCACAGTGTCATACATTGTAGATCCAAAGCGTCCTGTCATGAGTGCAGAAAGAGACATCATACATTAATTCATCTAACCAGAACAGAAAGAGAGAGTGAGCCTAACAGGTCTGAAAATACAACAATAGAGACTCCAACTACATCTGAATCGAGAGTTATTCGATCACATCTTACAGTACAAGGAAAAACTGCATTATTAGCAACTGCACTGGTTAACATCGAAACTAGTAAAGGGCCTCAAACCTTAAGAGCTCTTATAGATCCATGTTCACAAGAGTCCTTTGTAAATGAAATAACTGTGAAACGTTTACAATTACGCAGAAGAATAGTGGAAGGCGAGGTGAGTGGTGTAGATCAGATGACATCAAAAATCAAATATGCTACTGAGTTGGAGATCACTTCGAGACTTACCAATGCATTCAAAATTAACTGTACAGCATTTGTAGTAAAACAAATCACAGACTTTTTACCCACTTCAAGAGTCAATAATGAATCATTCTCTCACATCCAACATTTAACTTTGGCAGATCCAACATACATGGAGCCAGGTACCGTAGATTTACTTTTAGGAGTTAATGTATTTACTGAAATAATAATGAGTGGAGTAATTAAAGGAAGTGAAGGGTCACCAATTGCCCAACAAACACAGTTTGGTTGGATAATATCTGGAGGAGGTATAAAGGAAAATATAACAAGAGGAATAGTAAGCATGCACTTAAACGTAAAACTAGAGAAAATGTTAGAGAAATTTTGGAAAGACGAGAATGTGGAGATTAGAACTAACACCCCTTATACATTAGAAGAGTTACGAGCTGAGCAAATTTACGAGAGTACTACAACAAGAGAACCTAATGGAAGATACGTCGTCGCACTTCCGTTTAAGCACGACGAACCTAACCTACCTACACATACATATGAGAGAGCACTAGACAGATTCAAGAGATTAGAGAAAAAACTATCACAAAATGAGAAACTGAGTCACGAGTATAATAAAGTCATGAGAGAGTATCTTACTTTAAATCACATGGAGCCGGTAAAAGAGAGAACGAGAAACGAGAGAGCCATATACCTACCGCACCATGCAGTATTGAGAGAAGATAAAATTACGACAAAAGTTAGAGTTGTGTTTGATGCTTCAAGTAAAGGAAGCAACAATATTTCACTTAATGATGAGTTATTAATTGGTCCACCGCTACAAGAAGAATTACGTAGTATTTTGATGAGATGGAGAATGCATAAGATTTGTTTTACAGCCGACATAATCAAAATGTACCGACAAATAAGACTGAGAAAGGAAGATACAGATTATCACAGAATGTTATGGCGTTTTAGTGATGAAGAAGAAATACAAGATTATAGATTGCTAACAGTCACATATGGCACAGCATGCGCGCCATACCTTGCAATAAAAACACTTAAACAAGTAGCGATAGACGAAGATAAGGATGAGTCATTACAAGAGGCACAGAGAGCCATTCTTAACGATTTTTTCGTCGATGACATTTTATCAGGAAGTTACGATGTAGAAACTGCAATCGACATTCAAAGTAAAGTAACAAAAATACTACAATCAGGAGGTTTTGAGCTACAAAAATGGAATTCTAATAGTAAACAATTTATGGAAGAGATCGAGAATAACAAAAGAGCATCAAAAAATGAGATAGAGCCAAACATAAAAGATACAATAAAAACGTTAGGTATTAACTGGAATACACTAACTGACAAGTTACAAATAACAAATACAGTCCACAATTCGAAAATATCACTTGAACCAACTATAACTAAGAGAAAGGTACTTACCGTGATAGCTTCGCTATTCGATCCTATGGGTTGGCTAGCACCGAGTATTATTGTTGCCAAAATCTTCATGCAAAAACTGTGGGCAGCAAAGATTGCATGGGATGATGAGCTACCAGCCTCACTACGCAATGAATGGTGCAAATACAATTCTCAGTTAAACAAACTTTCTGAAATAAATGTAGATAGATGGATGGGTACCTCGAATACACATCGTAGATTTGAGTTGCATGGTTTTTCAGACGCTTCAGCAGCAGCATATGCCGCAGTGGTTTACGCTAGAGTTGTGCAATCCAATGATGAAGTCAAGGTTTCGTTGATAATGTCAAAAACAAAGGTAGCGCCTTTAAAACAAGTAACGCTCCCACGTTTAGAGTTATGTGCTGCTCTTCTGCTGACAAAACTTTTAAAACATGTCGCGACCGCATTGAGAGTTGATGAGACACATACTTACGCTTGGTCCGACTCACAAGTAGCGTTATGTTGGATAAACGGCGATCCCAATAGATGGAAACCATATGTAAAAAATAGAGTGATTGAAATATCAAATACTTTCAAACCAAATTGGTCTTACATACCTACAAAAGAGAATCCCGCTGACCCAGCATCACGAGGAGTAGCGCCTGAAAAATTAAAATCCCATGAGTTGTGGTGGCAAGGTCCATTATTTCTAAAAGATAAATACATAAAAAGACTTACCTGTGAAGTACCAACTACTACATTGGAGCTAAAAGAAACAGTTTCTTGTATGACAGTTAAGTCGCAAGAGTCAGATGATAGGGAAATACTTACCTTATTAACTAAATATTCTTCTTTGAGAAAACTAATAACGGTGATAGCATACTGTAGACGATGGCTGCACCTGAAAAATAAAGACAAGGTTAATACATCATTTATAAATTTTGAGGAAAGAGAAGAAGCACTTACCGTTTGTTTAAAGATATCACAACGCATAGAGTTTAGAGATGAAATTGAGAATTTGAAAAGGGACTTACCTCTACAAAAGAAAAGTCGTTTATTATCATTAAAACCGTTCTTGGATGAGAACGAAGTGTTAAGAGTCGGAGGTCGCCTAAAGCACGCTCACATTCAGTATCAGAGTAAGCATCCTGTAATTATATCAAAAACTAATGTACTCTTACCATTATTGTTAGCAGATGCCCATTACCTGATGTTTAAAGGACTATCGTCCTTTCCGGGGGGAGTGTGTTAGTAACGATTGCAAAACTAGATGGCGCTGTTCGATAATGAAACGCGATATGGTTTGGTGTAACTATTTTGAATATACATTGTATTAATTTAAGATTTTTTGAGTTGAGTTGTTCTTTTACTTGTGAATTGTTAAGTGAGTTGTGAGTAATAAATCTATATCAGTGAGTGAGTGTCTAGTGCTTTCCCCTACACACTTTGTTTTTTTTTTTTATTTTCATGTTAAATCGTTTTATGTTGGCATTATTAATATGGTTTATAAACTTTATAAACCATATTATCTATATATATAAAAGTAAGTCGTGTTAGTTACACTATTTATAACTCAAGATCGGTCGAACTGATTTAGCTGAAAATTGATGGGGAGGTAGCTTAGAACTAGGAGACGGACATAGGAGCTTTTTAATCTTGTGTGCATTTTTTTTATTCCACGCGGACGGAGTCGCGGGTAAAAGCTAGTTTTAAATAAAACCCGCATATCTAATTCCAATTGGAAGCATAAATTATTTAAAAAAAAGGGAAGGTAAAATTGAATACATGGCACCCATTTTACACTACTTTTTTTTTCAGTTTATTTTGTGAAAATTGTTTTTTATCGGAGATATTTCATAATATATGTGAAAAATGTGAACTCATACAAGTACTAAAATATGTAGGTACTCCAGAAAAAATCTTACTTGATTCCAGGAAAAATGCTACGAATATCTTCCCCCGTCCGAGGTGTCCGACAACAAGCGGTGCTTCGGAGACTTCCAGGTGGTCCTCAAGAAGCGGGAGCAGCGCGACAAGTACGCCATCTCCAGTCTGCAGCTGATACACATGGGCACCAGGACCTGGAGAGAAGTGACCCATCTCTGGTACTTCTGGCCCGCTAAAGGAGTTCCAGATGACTACGACTCCGTAATTGACTTTATATCGGAGATGAGAAGTTATATGAAAATCTCACAGACTGCTAAGGAATATGATGAAGAAGGTATGTTGACGGTATTTTTAAGGTCAAAATTCTTTTAAATGCATTAGTAATTGTTTTTTTTTTACAATAGGTGTAGAAGTGATCTATGGAGACGACACAAAGTCATCACTGGAGACCCTGTCGAAGTTACGTAGTGAGGGACGCGCCTCGGGCCGCGGACCGCATGTCTACTCCCCTGCACGGGCAGAAGAGATGATGCGCTCCAACAACGGCACACTGCGCTCACAGGGTAATTTCAGAAACATGAAGACTATGCATGATCAAGATGGTACGACTTTTCACCTTATTCGTAGTTAGCGTTGCCAGGCGTCCGGATGAAGCCGGACATAGGTAGGCTTTTTGATTACGTGTTCGGCCAAAATAAACGGTTTGTTAGGCTTTTTACATTTCCCAAACGAGAGTGTACCTATTAATACTGAGACAAAATCCTAAATAATATGTCCGATCTTTCTACCCAAATGTCCGCCCAAACTGTGTGTCCGTAGTAGGTATGGAAACCTGGCAACCCTATTCGTAGTAATAAGCCATGTCGGCGTGTGACTATTTCTACCACATTCAAGGTCACTAAGATAGTCCTTTCTTGAACATTTTGTATATAAAAGGAATGCTTCACTTTCATCATCATCACCCTGTATTTATCTCACTCGCGTGGTTTCGGCTTTATAAACAAGGTTTAATAAACCTTACAGTTTTGGCTTATTTTTTTATAGCCGGCCGCCTGCATGTCACCAATTATACTTGGTAGGGTTCACTTTTAACTATGCATTACTTTCATTTATAAATAAACGTTGATCAGAGTGTATCAAAGATTTGCGGATTTGTTTTCTATTTTTTTTTTCCTGAGCCCATAATGGGTGTAATACAGGGGGTTATAGAATTATCCATTCTTTATGGGACACCCTGTATAGAACAACTACTTAGATTAAGTACACGACTAATCCTTCATTAGAGTATCGTAAACAATATCAATGCTTAATAAATGCGACATTTCAGGTGTGCGTCCTTGTGTGTGCGTGTGCGCGTCAGGCGCGGGGAGGTCCGCGGCGATGGTCGCGCTGGAGACGTGCGCGCGCGCGCTGTCCGCGGGCGCAGTGGACGTGCCGCGCGTCGTGCGTCGTCTGCGCGCGCAACGTCCGCACGCGCTCGCAAACAGGCACCACTATATATTCATATATAAGGTATGTACCACAACTTGTCACACATATAAAAACACTTTAATAACAGTTTTTTTTTTTTACTTAATTGAAAACTTTGTCTTGTTTTATATTTTTAATAACAATGGTAGACATCAGCAACAACAACGACACGAATTGTCCTCGCTCAGTGAAATACAACGACCACACAGAAGACAGATGTCAAGTGGAAGTAATTCCAACTACAGTCTGATGAGTGTGATACCAGAGGTTAGGTCATCTTTCCCTGTTCGCCCCTTTTCTTATAAGGAAAGGATGGGGAAGGGAGGTGAATTTGATGAAGGAGGAGATGCATAGGAAGAATTAAATATTCTTTTCTTGTGCATCTCCTCCTTCGTAGATTGACGGTAGACAACGCATCTGCAATTGCGAATGTCTATGGACAACGGTCGCTTCGCCATTTCGGCGAATTCATGTGGTCGCTTGCTTGTTTGCTTTCTTGTAAAATACAAAAAAAAAAAACAGTAATAGTCTCTTACGTCACTAATAGTCGTCCCAAATCTGTACTATAACATACCTATTGTCATCCCTGTCATTCTCTATGAATAAAAAAGAGACAACAATATCTTTTTGTACACTTGAGGCAGTGGAAACCAACGGTGTACACCCAACTTTGTTCAACAACAAATTGAAGTTGTCTTTAAGGTTTTCAAAGCATTATTTATAATGTAATATTGCAGGTGCTCAGTGAATACGGCAACAAGCTGATGGGCAGCGGCGTTGACAACATCTGACCACAAGTACATTTAATTTTAATGAACCGACTGACAAATTGACATCCATGACACACTTTACTATTATCAACTACATTCGCTAATTACTTTGATTGGGTGTTTTGTTGATGACATTTTTAACTTTAAGTTATACCATTCATATTTCTGCTAATTTTGATAATGGTGCGTCATTTTGACATCGCTTTTTTAGCATTTTTAATTTCTGATTAAGCGGCTAGTCGCGTAACTGACCACATTCGCTTTTATACGAAATCACGTGTCCTATTTCCACTGGAGCGGCCGCTACTCGAAGTACTAGCCGCGCGGTCAAGTAGCGCGTGTAGTCGTAGTGGAAATACGCATTTAAGGTGTAGGAATTGTTAAACACGCTGTTGTTTTCTTTGCATAATAGTTATACATAATAAAATAAATTTAATTGAAATAATTGCACTGAAATAAGACATAATAGTACACTTCTGTAAATAAATGTACTCTGCATTAAATAATATATTAAAAAAGAGACATTTTAATACGTTATAATGTCCATTAAAAATTATTTTAATTATACCAAAGTGCACGAAGATCTCTGAATACGGTAGCTCAAAAAAATTCCTATTTAATTTGGTTCTTGTTTCGTTTGCACTTTAAGATTTATTTAAGTGAGGAAAATAATAATAAATTGTTTATAATTGTATATAGCAAGATTTCACGAGATTAAACGTTTATATAAACCCAGTAGATAGAATTTAAACGTATAAATCTGTTATAAATATAACTTTGCCGAACCTGTGTCCACCCAAATAGTTTTTAATGAATAGATTTAAATAATTTTTAAATTTTATTTGTAAATAATATTAATTATAAATGATATTTGTATATCGAACAATTATAAAATAATAATAACTAGTCTCTAGATTTCTATCAACAAATTATTGAATCTCAAAATAATATTTGCTTCAAATGTTTGACAAATACATTGAGTTAGGTTGACGGATATACTCTGTGTAAAATATATCGTCATCCTTGTCATTATCTTTGATAAAATAGAGATAGCAATATGTTTTAAACGTAGATTTTTGGTTTCATAAACCCACAGTTAATGCGACAGAGATCCGTTCCGTTCTTTTTTAAGATTTGCTGGAAAATATTGCTTTTTTTCAAGTTGATATTTCTATGGTTTTTATGTGGTATCGAGATCTGCTGTGATTTCTACTATTATCCTAAATTTTATTATTTAAACACTAAATTTTAGTTAATATAGAATTTTATATTACATTTTAATAATACTCGATTTAGGATTTATTTTTTATTATATTTCTTTATATTGTTATACTTGTTTATAAATGAATTTTATATATAATTAGTGTTGAGCATTTATATATGTTTACATAGTACATAATATATTATTATTATGTACAAGATAAATGTTTATAAAAATTATATATTGAAAAATTTGTACTACTTATTACCAAAAAATATTTTTTTATATAATTAAGTTTTGCCCCTACGATTAGTTTGTAATTTAGTTTAGTAACTTAGAAAAGATAAATAATAAAGATTATTTAAAACTTGAATTTTTTTATTGAAACCAAAAAACATACAAAATAGTCGGTATTTAAGTTGGCACGTCGGGGATAAGAATACCAATGTTTCAAATGTGCCAACTTGAAATGCCGGTCACTATTTCATATAACTATGTAATTTATTTTCATTTTTCATGTATATCTTCAGAAATGGATATATCAGATTCATCATCAGCATATAAAACTTCATCATCAATATTATCATGTTCATCACCGAATTCTTCAAATTTACCATCATTTACAATCTCTTCATCTATTTCATTTTTAAGATGTACTTTTTCTTTTTCATTGAAATCAATATGTACTTGTTTTTTATCTGATATTTTTTGATTTAATTTTAAAGATTCATTTTCATTATTTACTATAAGCAATTGTTCTTTGTTACTTATTTGTTCTTTATTTATAAGAGGTATTCCGTAGGATCCAGCTAATGATGTTAACGATGAATTTTTATCTAAAAGTAATCATTCTTCATCAGCTCACTGTACGTCCCCACTGAGGAGGAGCCTACCCTAAGTTAGGGGTGACTAGGTCATAGTCAACCACGCTGGCCCAGTGCGGGTAGGTTGACTTTACACATATCTTTAGAATTTCCTCGCAGATATGTGTAGGTTGAACCACAAATAATTTTAAATCGTAAAACACATTGGTACATGGCGGAATTCGAACCCTAGACCTGCAGATTGCAAGTCAAGTGCTTAACCTCTGAGCCACCGACGCTCTATCAACATATTTATCTTACTAATATTATAAATGCGAATGTTTAGGTGGATGGATGGATATTTGTAAGAAGGTATCTACAGAACCGCTAAACGGATCTCGCTGTAATTTGACATAGATGTAAAACATAATCTGGAAGAACAAATAGGCTACTATTTAAGTTTTTTTTTTAATTCCGTTCGTACGAAGTCGCGGGAAACAGCTAGTTTAATAGTAATTGAAGATTTTTACATACTTACATGGTTTACAATTTCTCGAGACATATAAATCTTTAATCTAAAAGTAAAACATTTATTATAACCATTAGAACTGACGAAACACTCGTACAAGAACAATAGTGATCTCTTTCTTTTTCATGGATAAGACAGAGATAACAATATGTTTTCGTAGAGGTGTTACTGCAGTGGAAACTTAGACCATAATACATTTAAACAACATCTATATATATAAAAGAAAGTCGTGTTAGTTACACTATTTATAACTCAAGAACGGCTGAATCGATTTGACTGAAAATTGGTGGGCAGGTAGCTTAGAACCAGGAAACAGACACAGGATAATTTTTACCCCGTTTTCTATTTTTTATTCCGCGCAGACGGAGTCGCGGGTAAAAGCTAGTATATAAGTAAAATGTAACTCACTCCTCCATCATATACAATGTTTTTGAACATACATTGTGAACTATTAGACGATGAGGCTTCGGTTACTTGATGGTCCTTTTGATCAGCGTCATAAAATGGCGGCTAAAAACCAAAAAACATGTCGATACTGTGATATTAATCTTACTTCTTAATAATGATGGATGTATGGATGTTTGTTAGAAGGTATCTCTAGAACAGCTTCATAAATATCTCTGAAATATGGTATAGATGTAGAACATAGTCTGGAAGATACTAATTAAGTTATTTTTTTCAATCTAGAGCTGACAGAGTTTCGGGCGACAGTTAGTATTCCCATCCAATCCTCGTCGCCACTTTTATATACAAGTTAAAAAACTTAAGTTATCTTCTATTATATAAAATTCTCGTGTCACGGGGTTCGAACTTGAACTCCTCCGAAACGGCTTGACCAATTCTCATGAAAGTTTGTGAGCATATTCAGTAGGTCTGAGAATCGGCCTACATCTATTTTTCATAACCCCCCCCTCCCCATTTAGTTTTTTTTTAACTGCGCGCGGACGGAGTCGCGGGCGACAGCTAGTTAATATATGATATTTAATATAGCCACTAAAAATCTAACGGTAAGAGGTTGAAAAACACGTCAGCAAAGTTAATTTTTAATGACAGATTATCGTTCAGAAATCAGTCTTATATCTCACGTATAACGAATAAACTTAGATGTTGTAATAATGGTTTTAAATATATAAAAATACCTGATCATAGTTTGTCTCTGTATGTTTTCTATCAGGTGATCCTGATTTCCAATACAATTCTAATGTGTTCTTAGCCGCTCTTGTGACGTCATCGACACTTGAACCCTAAGGAAGAAATATAACAATACGTCAAGTAAGTATGTAGTGGCCAGTTATAATATTTCTATTGAGTAATCTATATCTATATATATAAAAGAAAGTCGTGTTAGTTACACCATTTATAACTCAAGAACGGCTGAATCGATTTGACTGAAAATTGGTGGGCAGGTAGCTTAGAACCAGGAAAAGGACATAGGATAATTTTTACCCCGTTTTCTATTTTTTAATCCGCGCGGACGGAGTCGCGGGTAAAAGCTAGTTTATAAATAAAAATTGATAATTAGTTGGTGTCATTTCTTAAGTTTACATTGAACTGTTTTTTAAAATTCACGATGAAGTACTTAGATGTATTTAAAAACTTAGGATACTGTTAAAGTAATGTTTTTTTTGACTGAACAGTCACTGTTTGCCTTAAAGAGGCATTTAAAGTTTCACCGGGCTTGAGGTGGCTGGGCTCAGATGGCGCTTAGCCTAAACTTTCAAAACTAATGATACTTACATTAGAGTATGTAAGCCGATTTAGGTTTCGTTTGTAAGCGGCCTTAACAGCTTTCTGTATTTCTGGTAGTTTTTGTTTGTCAATATTTGTTTTCAATAACTTTGTCATCAAACTCTGTTCTTTCACTGGAAAATTTATGACTCTTTAAGTTCCATATGAATTAACAGAAAAAAAACCTTGGGCCTAACAAAAAAAAACTAAGTATTTCAATTAGATTTTAACTTAAACATTATAGACCTTTTATTGCACGTTAATATTAGACATTACCAGAAATCTAACAAACAAAGAACTTCTATAGGACGCATTTTTAGTAATACATATTTAAGGGTTAAGACACACTATTTTATAACCTCGTTAACTTTAACAATATCAATCAACGGCTGTCAAAGGGTCAAAACACGTGTTTAGTTAAACTATACTTGACTGTATTTCTGGAGTAATCTTACTAATATTATAAATGCGTATGTTTGGATGGATGGATGTTTGTTTGAAGGTGCCAGAGCGGCTCAATGAATCTTGATGAAATTTAGCAGATATGTAGATCATAGTCTGGAAGAACACAAACTACGTTTTTTTTTAATTCCACGTGGTTGGAGTCGCGGGTACAGCTAGTACAGTATTTATTTGGTTCTATCATCTGCTTTAAACAAAAGCATTTGGTCCATTCGACGCTTCAAAACTCTTATGAGCGGTCTGTTTAAATTTTTTAGAGCACTTATAAACAATTACAGGCTTAGTTACAGTCGTTACTGTGTATTTATAAACGATTTTTGTTTAAAATATTTGACCATTTCAAAACAAAAGAGGCACAGATATAATTCTATGATAAGAAATTGTACCTATAAAATTTCGACGATTCAAATCTTTGCTTTAACAAACATAGATAAAAAAACCAAAACCTTTATCCTTCTCTAAATATTGAATTATAATTTTCTTAGCTTCTTCGACTTCTTCTTGAGTCAATCCAATGTTTCCCAGTTCGTCATCAAGCTCCGGTTCGCAACCGCAGTTACAAACATCTTTGCATACATGACCAGCAATGGTCAACGTCTCGCGCGCAACCAACATAGCGGATAGATAGTCAGCGATGAATTGGTACAGGTTCTGTGGTCTAGCTCGTAAGACCTAAATAGTCATTACGGAAAATAAATCTATAGACACCGTCAGATTGTAATTTTTTTAAATCTAGGGGCAACGAATCGATTTAGTTCAATAACTATGCCACTTACTCCTTACTAACAAAACGTTTACTATTTATTTATACCAAAATTTTACTTCAAATAACAAAAAAAAGAGTAACAGACCTCTCTAGAAATATCACACATTAAATCCCTGAGGCCCTCAGGCAGTGCCAATTTGCAACTGTCCTTTATCTGTGACTGCAAAAGGTCCTCCATATTCGACAATACTGTCCAATTTGAATGACAGCAAACTTTAATAAATCGATCAAGACCAACTAGTTATCATATTTTATTTATCAAATCACGTAAAAAACTTAACGAAAAAAAAAACTCAATTGCCAAATAAAAGCTTTTATTAATAACAATAATAATTTAAACACAATTATTATACAAACAATTTTACTTTCACCAATTGTTATTAGAACAATGAAACATAAATCAAAAGGTAATCAAAGGTCTAAATTAAGCAACATAAAATGTATTGTCTTTAACATCGACATGATCTTGGTCTATTTCTGCACTGGTCAGTGACGCGACCGAGGAGACCGGAGTGTAGTCAGGATCTTTGTCATCTGTGGACATCACTACTGTCACTTACAAGTATAGTTCGACAACTTATGTTACCCGATAGACTTAAGTCAAACTAAACAATATATTATTTTTAAGTTGGTTAATTCCGCGTTTCGTCTGATGAGTGTGGTACCGGAGGCCTAATTTTAGTCCTCATTCTCTTCCCACCCTTTTCTTATTAGGAAAAGATGGGAAGGGGAAGTGGATTTGGCGGAAGAGGGGACGCATAGGAAGGAGAAATATCCTCTTTTTTGCGCCTCCTTCTCCGTTGATTAAAGATAGGCAACGCATCTGCATTTGCGGGTGTCTATGGGCAACGGTCGCCTCGCTATTGCGGCGAATCAAGATGGCCGTTTGCTCGTTTGCCACCTTATGATATAAAAAAATGCATAGAAACAAGACAAGTATTATGTAACACTACAGCGTAAATACCACATTTCGAAGATATAAAAAATATTACATGTATTTTTCTATGCTTTCTACTGTCATATTAATAAAATAGGAGTAGAAGTAATATCAAAAAAATGTCATATTTCATACGGATGTATTTGGGTTGTTGCTAACGAAAAACTGATATTTATGTACATTTTTTGTACATATAATTGTTCCGGGTACTCTCCGGAACGGCTGTACCAATTTTGACAGGTCTATGACGGAAAGGTTGTTGATGCACTCGGGGATATTTTAAGATACCTTTTTTAATTCAGTGCTGACGTAGTTGAGGGCGAACGTCACTTAACTTTAGTATTCTTGTGATAATTGTCATAAAATGTAGTGATTACCATTACTATATGGTATATCTTCAGGTATTTCTTGTAAGACATCATTTGTGATGTCATCTAGCGCCTCCTGTATCGCCTCCTGAACCTCCGGAAAGTCGTCGTCATCATTGGGGATCATTTCTGGTGGCATCTGTACAGTCGAGGAATCAAATTCACTTTTTCACTTACCATAACTATATTTTGACTGCAATGACACTTCCAATACAAGTGTCATGTCATCAAGAGCTATAAATTCCACTGGTGCGACCCCCGACTGCCATGAAAGTAACGCTAGTGGAAATGTTCTTACTGTGGAGAACGATATCTTGCGGGCGGGTGTGCCGAGCGCGCGATGGTCGAGGCTGTAGCTGCGGTCGCTGGGCTGTTCCGTGAACACGTCCATGGCCTCGCGCTCCATACAGAGCGGCTGACTATCCTCTAAATCGTCTTCCGGCACACTCACATCTAGCCATACACTGCTGTTAAATATTACTGACATACTAAGAGTTAGCTTACTTAAGAAGTCCTACTAAGTCGGTACTTATTAAAGTCATTCACTAACACTACTATACCAATGTAACTAAACCTTTAGTATTCTCACTACTACAGTGTCTTCAACTAAGTCTCCCTTTGTGTAGTCAGTATGAAAGACCACTAAGGGACTGACACGAAAGTTTTTTGGGACGAAGTTCCTTATCGCGCGTTGTGAAAGGGGGCTAGACGGAAAAAATTCTTACGAAAAGTTGTCACGACACTTTTTGCTATAGTAAGTATGTTAACGACGAATGAGCGCTACTTCACCATGACAACGACGTGACAATATATAACGAAAATTCATAGAAATAAAATGTACTTCTTGTGAAGACTTAAGTTTTTTATTCATAGAATAAACATTGGTTCCTTCACTAATTAATTGAAAGGAACTTCGTTCCATCCGGGTGTCCCTTGACACCTCTCAAGTTTTTTTTATATTATAAAGTGGCAAACATGCGATCGGCCATTTGCCCGCTGCCCATAGACATCCGCAATTGCAGAAGCGTTGCTTTCTTTTGTTCGATGCAGGCGACACACAAGAAGATATTTCCCCTTCCTTGTATCCTCTCATCCGTCAAATACATTTCCCCTTTCCATCCTTTCCTTCTAAGAGAAGGGTGAGAAAGAAGAATTTAGGCCCCCGACACGGCACAATTATCAGACAAAACGCGGAATTACTTCCACTTGACATTTGTTTTCTGTGTTGTCGTGGTATTGCGCACGGCATGTCGGACCACTCCTGCAACAGATATTGTTTTTCCCGACGTCTCCAGTGCTAGTGAGCTGGCAAAAACTTGGATAAGAGCGGCACTGGACCAGAAAATCAGTATGATAGAGCCAAAGACCAGCAAAAGATTAATTAAATATGATGTTATGTACAATCTTTACCACTTGTTATATGAAAAATAAATAAAACCTCTATATCTAGCATCAACTTGGACCATGCGTATTTCGGTCTTCGTAGCTGTGCAGTTGGACCACGTGCCGGTCTTCCCGGTCTGGACCTCGCGGCCGTCATCATACTCATCCACCACGTGGGTCAGGGTTTTCGTGGGATGGTAGTTGAGGCCTAAAGTCGCGGTCGCGTGGTCTTCGAACATCGCGTACACGTTGTCTTCGCGTACTTTAATTTTCTATAGTAATTATATTGAGATACATTCATATTACCGTACATATGGGTTCTTTTTATAAAAATAGAGACAACAAGTATCACTGCAGTCGAAACCCAGTTACTGAGCGTTTTTGTGACGTCATACGCTCGTTGTGACGTAATACGCTGCAACATGAAAAACATGAGGGCGAGTTTCAGAACAGTTGGTAACCAGTTTCCAGTGTCAAAATTCAAAATATTCATATAAAAGAATTAGTCATCTCTTATTGCCAGAGATTTCTCAGTGGACACTCGAGACACATAGGGTTTGAACTACCAGTGATACATGACCTCTACTCGTTAACTTACAATAAGCGGTCCGAGGTCAATCTCCCTGGAGCCCCCGATGTCGGGTGTAGGCCCCAGCGTCGACTCCTGAGGGCCACTCTTCCTTTTCTTAGGTTTTAGGTGCTTCAAGAGGTTTCTACGTACATGATAACCTCTATACGCGGCCTGTAAGTAACAATTACATAATTGTTAAGTACATAAAGAGAAAATATTATTTTTATATGTTTGCATAAACTCAGAAACTATTTGATGAAATGCAAAAAAACTTTCATCAATAATGCTACATTGTTCTTGAATAACTTAAATAAAATAATTATGGTTTAATAAAATATTTAAAAATAAGCGCATGAGAACACAAATTGCTAAGAGATTATAAACATAAATACAAACATTTCAAACAATTTGTGTAAGCATAACATTATCTTTCAAACTTTACGGTCGCTTGCCATTTTACATCACATATCCCTGTGAGCGCGCTCCTCCACCCGCTGTTGGCACACCTGGCACCGACTTGCGATGACATACGCTCGAACCTGACCGCGAGCCGACGATAAAGTTTGAATCTCGACATACCTGTATTCTCTCCGAGGCCCTGTGGAGTTCGTGCAGACTTGGCTTGGTCTTCTTGTAGAGCGCGAGGGTCCGCTCCGCCGCCAGCTGCCACGGCTCGTTACCGCGCATCGACGTGCTCTGATGCAAACATTACTTACTATACGTCCACCATAATTGTGTTTACGACATCCGCTCAGAGAGTCTATAACGAATATTTGCGATATACGCTTTCGTAAAGTCATCAACAAAATATCAAAGTTTTTATGAGATTTATGCAATACTACAAATCTAATACAAATTGAGATAATGGTGTTACACTTTCTCGCAAATTTTCGTGCTAGGACCTCTGATCTTTTCTTGTTTGAGTGTGAGAAGTTTTCCACTGTCGACACACTTGAACAAAAAGGTATTTTCACCCTTTTATCTTCCAAAAATCGCAGAAAATATACCTACAAGTGTTACGGCAGTGAAAACTTATGGTTACGGTCACAAAGTACAAATAACTTAAAGTAACATCAACTTAAACAATTGTGAATTAGACATCAATGTATTCTTTTATAGTTCTGATACAGTCTACTTTAAATAATAAAATAGGTAAGGTATTTCCATTTGTAGAACAAGAAACCTGTTATCAGCTCTCCGTTGTTATAAATTACGGACCGGACGTGATTGCGAGAATGCTTAACTCTTATTTAGGATCTCTACATGATATACAACCGCTGTAGATAAAAAACTTCTAAGAACATTTAGAACGATAAGACAAACTAATAGACTTAGTTTGAACTATTTATAAACATTCTTACAAATGTTACTTTAGCTGACATAAATACAAGCTTTTTCGGGTAATAACAAAGAATAAAATAGGACTTCTAAGGGTAATTTAATATAAGGGTAACCACTTTATTGACTTTGAGATAGTTACTATCTAATATATAAAATTCTCGTGTCGCGGTGTTTGTGGTTAAACTCCTCCGAAACGGCTTGACTGATTCTCATGAAATTTTGTGAGCATATTGAGTAGATCTGAGAATCGGCCAACATCTATTTTTCATACACCTATTAAGTTTTTTTTAACTGCGCGCGGACGGAGTCGCGGGCGACAGCTAGTAATAATATAAATTCTTTCTATGTTTCTAAATAACTTACGTGTTCCATCAATTTCTTCTTATAGACATAGTCTTTGTAAGCGTTCCTAACAATCTGACAAACGTTTGCTGCCATTTCTTCATCCAGAGGTACGGTCGACAACATTTTCTTTAATATATCAGATTCTTTGACATTCTCTGTAAATAAGACTTGTCTTTTAATCATGTCATCAATAAATTTAATTAAGAAATAACAATGTTTTAGGGTTTAGAACGCATGTACTTATTTATGTTTGTTCACAGTATTTCACCGCAAAAGTAATATTTTGAATTACTTGTACGCGTTGAAATGTATAATGTATACAATAGGAAGGGATACAGAGTAGGTACCATCAATTGTTTCTTCACAATTTTAGCACCACAATTGTTATTAAGTAGGGGTGCAATTTAATTAATTGCAAAGTTCAAGTCACTTCTGTAACTGGAACACCGCTAAAACATTCAACTGTACCTTTATCATCGCTAATCTCGACGGTTTCAATTTCGTCTTTTATAATCTGCGCCAGAGTTTCTGCATCGGACCGGTCCAGACCGAGTTGTAACAAATGCTCGGAGACCGAAGGCCGACAGTCGCACAAGTCCTCTAGAATCTTGACCGCCATCACACCGTGCTCGCGCGTGATTAAAAGCACGGATAGATAATTGCTAATGAATTCGTGGATGTTCTTTGGTTGTTCACGTAGCACCTGGTTTACGATAAGATTTTTTTTATAAGCTATATATTGACAATTTTAAGTAATTTGTGTAATAACACTATAAAAAATATTATGAATAATAATTGTAGTTTACTCTTCTTTAAAGTATACCATTTGGCTACATAATAAATGTTGAATAAGATAATAGCTAATGAAATGCAGGCGTATTTCATTATCATAAACTACATCAATAAATAACCCTTTTATTGCAGTTGCCTATACCAAATTTATCCACAGTAAATATGCATTACTTCTCTCGCAATATCCGCCATAAGTTCCTTGAGACCTTCTGGTGTTGTGAACACGTTGGCGCAGCCATGCTTCTGCAGTAACTCGTTCATCTTGCCATTCACCAATAACCAAACCAAACCAATTATTTATTTGAATTTTGGTTTTGACGAAGCTGATCCGTCACCTGACTTGACATTTAGTTGCTAATTTTTTTTCAAAAAAGAGGTTTTAACGCAAGTTTATTATTTCTATTTTATATTTGTAAAAGTTATTATAATTTCTTATTATTAACCTTTTGCCTATTTATATTTGCCTTTTAATATAATTATTTTATTATTAGGGAAATAATTAGTATACACATGTTATTTAAAAATTACAACGCCTATGGAATGTAATAGCAAAATTGTGAATTGTTACTTAGCTAATACTTTGCTTGTTGTTTACGCTTATTTTTTCTTACTTCAATTATTTATTTAAACAAATTATTATAAAAATTCAACAAAAATTATAATAAAAAGTAAGTCTATTCGAAATAAATTATACACTTTGGTGATAATTCAATTACGTTAAATACAAAATACAGTAAGCTCAATTCATCGTGTCGTGTCTAATAATACCAGTCTATTGGTTCAGTAATTCAATCCTGTCTGCGCAAAGGATTAGTAAATCCATAAAAAAGCAACGCTGCAGTTTGTGACACGCAATTTATCCAATAGAACAAATAAATAGGGATTGCAAAAATACATCCAATCAGCAAGAAATAAAATCAAAATGTTTTTTATACTATTTTATTGTAAGGAGCCATCTATTGTTTCTTATTGTAATTAAAAGTTTTTCACATAAATTACAGATCTCGCCCGCGACTTAGTCTGTGCGATGTTTTACATCTGTGATGAACATCGAGAATCGAGATCCGTTAAACCCTTCTAGAGATACCTAAAAACATTCTCATTTATAAATAATGATAGTAATAAGTAAGAAATGATGATCAATAGATGGCGTTGCTATCGATTTTAAAATACTTACTAATTTCATTGTACTTCATAAACTTGTAATCAATTACAAAACAATAGTGTAATCGATTCTAGAATGATAGTACTTATATAATAATGAAAGCATATCTTCAGATTTTTCCTTTTTCTTTAAAGGACGAAGTTCATAGTTGTAGTAGTTTTACATTTATTTTTTATTTTTAATTAATTAGCGGAACTAATACAATCACCCGCCTTTATCATAAGACATACAAAAGTTATCTCTATTTGTAATAACACTTCTTTGTTTGATAAAACACTTTACTGGGGCAATAGGTATGTATTTATAAATATTTTGAGTGCAACATTCAATGGTAATAGATTTGATTTCTAGCAGCTATATATTAAGAGTGAAAATTCAAATTAATTTATTTGTGAATATGATCTTACTTCAAGACTGGTTGCCGATTATGCCCACTTTATAAATTATCCCCAATTTCTGGGGATTTCTTTTAATTTCATGATGACTTTTGTATTATTCTTAGTAAAGTAAGGACACACAAGAAGAATTTTAGTAAAAGTAAATGTAAACAATTATTCACATTTTTATGATTTTGTCATCAAATTTTATTTAGTTTTTGTATTTCAAGATTTCAATTAAATTTTATTAGTCTTTACTCTTTAGTACAAAACGACTTTCTTGGTTTTTACATAAATGTGTACATTTAAGAGCGATTCTCATATGTTATCCTTTATTTTCTTAAAATGATATTTAAACATTTTTGCAAAGGTTTAGTTAACTAAGTGGATTTCGGGAGAATAAAAATCGGCACATGGCAACATTGTTTTTAAAAAGCCGCAATACAGATTATAAAATGTCAGGCGGAGTCAAGTCACAACTTGTCAAACGTTGCAAGAGCGCGCGCGTCAGCATGTGTGGGAACTAAGGTGTGTGATATTTAGTCTGCGATAAACATGTGTGTAAATATTGTGAATTAACGTTACAATAAAAGTTTCGTAATTATGTGCAAACAGTTGTAAATCTGTACGTGCTTTAAATAATAGCTTTCAATTCCTACTGTATTTTGGAGGGAAACTGACTACAAAGTATTGTTTATAAAATATAAACGGAATATTGACGGATAAATATCGTATGATATTAGAATTATATTTTCTTACGTATTATTTTTGTAATACAACTAAGTGAATTAAAAATAAATAAAAAATGGAGGTATCAACAGCAAAAGCATTATCAATGGTTGCTTTAGGAGTTGGTAGTTTTGTTACCGGTATGATACCGGCTTGCTTCACAGAAGGAGCGAGACAGAGACATCCTCTATTCATTTCTACACTCTTATGCTTCGGAGCCGGTGTTCTTCTGTCAACTTCTTTAGTGCATATGCTTCCCGAAGCGCGAGAAAAGTTACCGAAGTATTCTGAACTGATGTTATGCATTGGGTTCTTTATCGTTTACTTTGTCGATGAGGTGGTGCATTTGTTCTATGGTGGGATGGGACATAATCACCAAGGATCGAGGTATGGAAGTGGGGAAGCTACACGTCTGCTTGCTCATGGTAATGATGGTGAGATGGACAGGTGCTGCGGAGACAATGGTAACCAGAGGATCTGTCATGTTAACCACACGCCTCCTTGCAATAGAAGTTCGTCTGGAGTGATCGGTTTGCTATGTGCTTTGTTTGTGCATAGTCTGCTTGAAGGATTGGCGATTGGATTGCAAGAGACTACCTCGCAGGTTAGTTTTATCTTGTTACTTCGTATATATTCATGACCTATGTTTTCAATACGGTTCTTCCCTGGCCGAGGAGGTTATTCACACATTAGAGTTAGTTGAGTGAGAGCATGAGTCATATTTTAACGTTTGCATTTGCAATAACACGAAACTCGATTCTCCCTTCCTCAGTCATACATGTTTGTCTCGTGTCTTTGTTTCAATGGCGAGAAACGAAGAACTAAACGAAGTTTATTATTGTGTATGAGTAAATTAATTCAAGGTTAACTCATTGTTATAAATTGTACGAGGAATGTTTTTGTTTTTGTTTACATAATGTTAACGGAAATATAAATCTGTGACTAATTGTGATACTGTATGAAGTTGGTACGATGCAATGATCACAAAACATTTTACAATAACACTATTTTTTTTTTCAAGTTATGGGAAACAATTTGAGAAAATTCTTCTTGCCCTTTGGAAGATATCGAACGCAAAAAAAAATTATAGGTATTCGTATAAATGTGAAATATGCAATTGGTTTGAATACCTTGTTTGATATTCATTAATTTTGTACCACAACTTAAGTAATTAAATAGTTATTCGATATTAATCAGGTCATCAATCATGGTTTTACCAATTTGCTTAATTTAAACGCATTAGTTGCATATAAAAATAGTCCTGTTTGAAATGAAACATTAGTTTTAAAATTTAGTTTTTAGAATTTTAGTCCTCTTTTCCCACCCCTTTTGTTATAAGGAAAGAATGGGAAGGGGAGGTGGATTTGATGGAGGAGATGCATAGGAAGGTTAAATATTCTCTTTTTGTGCGTCTCCTCTTTCGTCGATTGAAGGTAGGCAACGCATCCGCTTGCGAATGTTATGGGTAGCGGTCGCTTCGCCATTTCGGCGAATTCATGTGGTCGCTTGCTCGTTTGCCACCTTGTAAAATAAAAAAAACATACAAACTAGACTTATAAAATGTAAGAACAAAACTCGACACATCTGAATGAATTCTTAAATCTTGTACAAAATTAAAAATAGAAGATTCAAGATTAATACAAAAATGGCTCTTATTACAAAGCTTTACAGGTCATTATTCATTAATAATTATTAACTAGGATGTATGGACAATAAATACATCGGGCCTGTAATTTTATCTCAATAAATGTCATGGACTACTGCAGCGTGACCGAAGTATTTCCTTTCATACGAATATCAGTCACTCATTGGTCGTTTTTGTACCTTTGTCTAAACAATATAATAAAATTGCAATGGTAAAAAATTAAAAAAAAAATATATTTCGTACACATGATGGATTTTTTTTAGTTTTGTCCATCTGTCTGAATGGTCACGTTTCGCCGTCTCTGACGGGGCGGGAAGGTAGCTGATGCATGCGGGACTATTACTAATTTTTTAATCATCCTACGCAGACGAAGCCGCGGACGATAGCTATCTTTTTATATAAAGCTTTAAGGTTATTGAAGTAAAATATGTTTTGTATATTTCCACAGCAAACCATTATTATTTAAAGGGACTTGACCTATTTTCATTATATCTGAAGACTTGAGATAACGTTTCGATAATGGTTCGGTAATGTATACAATAAATAAAATTGAAGTGTCTGTAGGTAATGTAGTAAAATATATATATATATATATATAAAATTCTCGTGTCACGGGGTTCGAACTTGAACTCCTCCGAAACGGCTTGACCGATTCTCATGAAATTTTGTGAGCATATTGAGTAGGTCTGAGAATCGGCCAACATCTATTTTTCATAACCCCCCCCCATTTAGTTTTTTTTAAACTGCGCACGGACGGAGTCGCGGGCGACAGCTAGTATATATATATATATTTGTAATCTCCGAAATGGCTGTACCGATATTGACGAG
This sequence comes from Papilio machaon, assembly GCF_912999745.1. Lineage (NCBI taxonomy): Eukaryota > Metazoa > Arthropoda > Insecta > Lepidoptera > Papilionidae > Papilio > Papilio machaon. Next base: position 6,498,576 of record NC_060005.1, read on the forward strand.
ACTTTTACTGAGAGGTAGCTTTTGTGCGCGGGAGTAACATAAACTATTTTATTTTCAATTTCGCGTTGGCGAATTCTCAGGCGACTGCTAATCTACATAATAAAGACCAACAAGCAAACACCTGATCAAGAACATATTTCTATCCTTTTCATCGTCTTTAAAGAAACGGAGACAACAATGTTTTATAACATGTATTTTGCAGTGTAAATTCATGGTTAAAATGTACAGAATAAAAAGTATGCAATTGGTATTCGTACGTTAACAAAATGTAACCTTGCATGAAATAATGAAAGGTCTATCTGTACGTAATCTTTTAACTTACATATTGTTCAAAGAAATACACAATGAAGCGTTGGCACTATTGAGAAAGTTTATATTTATTTTATTAGGCAAGACAAGTGATCGATGCTTTATTTAAATCTATCCTTTATAATCAGATGTTTTTATGTATACTAATGGTCGCCCGCGACTTCAACAGCGCAAAATAAAAAAGTGGCTTATAAAATGCCCGCGTGCATAGTGCATAGTGTCCTTCCTGGCAGTCATGAAAGTGGATAAAGCCCTTCCGGAGATTATATATTATTATACAAAAATTTGGTTTTCGTTATCAGCTACGTAAATACATCTTGTGTACGAAACACAATTTTTTTCAATATTACAGACACTCCAATTTTATTCATATATACAGATTTAATATTTATATACTTCACTATTTTGCATCTATCGTGTGTTCTTCAGTGATACTGCATTATTTATATTCGACCAAATTTGTGACAGACTCCGGTCTAGAATAGTGGCATTAAAATCACCCGAAACCGATAATCAAATAGATATCTTTTTTCTTTTTTAATCTTATAGATTTCCGAACTACGCAGAGATTTTGAAGTTGTTGTTTTATTTTACATTTTTACGTGTATATTCTTTAACTTTTTTTGTATATCCAGGTGCTGCTGTTGCTAGGTGCGGTAGCAAGTCATAAATACGTGGTTGGCTTCTGCCTTGGTGTTGAATTGTGCGCTAGCTTCGCCCGCCGACTCTGTCTGCATTTGACGTGCGTGTTAATCTTCAGTGGTGGCTCGGTTGTCGGTATCGGTTTAGGCGCCGGTATGGATGCGTTCAGTTCAATGAAAAATTCCGCAGCTGTGCCTATCATGCAGGTGAATATGATGTTACGATAAAACTATTTTAGTGATTTTCCTCATCCTCATCAGCTCACTATACGTCCCCACCGAGGTGCTCGGAGCCTACCCCAAGTTAAGGGGTGACTAGGCCATAGTCAACCACGCTGGCCAAGTGCGGGTTGGTTGACTTCACACATATCATTGAATTTGTTCTCAGATATGTGCAGGTTGCATCACGATGTTTTCCTTCACCGTAAGAGCGTCGGATAAATGGACATATGTAGATCGAAAATCGAAAAAGTTAGTGATTTTGATAGGTCATAATTTTGACATCACTGTCGGAACACTAGTATCAGAACATAATATTATTATTTCGTTTTTTTATTTTTTTTATCAAAGACATTGATGTTTGCTACGTATAAGGCCAAAGTAACAAATTGAAGATTTTTACTTTTTTGTGTTAAAGCTATCCCTTAGTTTAGTTAACGTGCATTAAACAAAATATATATTTACAGGTGTAACTTTTTTCTGAAGTAAAATTGCTCATGCGGATAGACCGCTTTTCTATATTGTTGAAACTTTGAGAGCTTCTCCTGAATTGTTGTCAATTTGCACATTGGCCCTTATTAGTACGAGCCATCGATAAATCGCAGTTAGCACAGGTGGTATTTCTACCAGTGGATTGATTTATAACATAGTAATAAAAAATTTAATGATAATATTTAAGTGTTACTCTTGGTCTTAATAATTATAATTATTATTTACTAATTGATTGCAATTATTATTGATAAGATAACATTGCATGATTATCGTGAATTTCTAGTTTGATAATTTTCATTGTTTCTTGTTTTATGTTTGACTATCTTTCGCCCGCGTCTCCCTCCGCACGGAATTAAAAAAAACATTATAAATACGAGTAGCCTATGTGTTCTGTCAGACTATGATCTATATATCTACAACTACGCCAAATTTCATCGAGATCCATTGAGCCGTTCTGGAGATACCTTCAAATAAACATAATCATCATCATCATTATTCTGCCCTTATCCCTACGGGGGGTCGGCACAGTATGTACTCCTCCATACATCTCTATCAGCCGTCATATCTGAATTTACCTCCTTCTTACGCATATCTCCTTTCATATATCTTAAAGGCCGACAACGCATCTGCGGTTCCTCTAGTGTTGCGGATGTCTATGGGCGTCGATGATCTTATAAAAAACAGCCTTCTAAATCTGTTTGTGTACGGCTGTGTTACTTGAAGCTTAGTTGGCAACATGTTGCTTCAGGCGCTAGCGGCGGGTACTCTGCTGTATGTGACGGTAAGTGAGGTGTTGCCTCGGGAGCGCGCGGCGTGGCACGAGCGGCGGCGAGCTGCGGGCGTGGCACAGCTTGCAGCAGTCGCTGTCGGCTTTGCTCTTATGTACACAACCACTTTGTACCTCGGTGAGTCTCTTAATATTCAAATGTAAAATTTTGAATGAATGGATGTTATATTATAAGTACGGTAGGAATATATAGGTACGTCTATAATGGTCTTTTTGGGAGGTATACTAAATTTTTTTCGATGTTTTATTCAGTTTTGTTGTTACAATCAAAGGCATTGTATGCATGTGTAAATATTTTTGTAGTTCAATTTATCATCTCCCTGGTCTTATCTCACTCATATGGGGTTGACACACAAGGTTTTACAAACCTTTAAGTTTTTTAATTTTTTACGATCGACTGCCGGCCTCTCGCCAACCCTACTTTCGTAGATCTATTAAAAACTGAAAAAAACATAGAAAGCTTTCAAAATGCAACAAATCTTTACAACATCGTTGGGAGAAAACCACATCAAAACAGTTTTATTCGTTTAAACAGATGAAAATTATTCACTGATTTGTCCTGTTTCTGTAATGAACAATGGTAGTTATTGTTACTTGCATATAAACAAAGTTAATCACGTCAGAAACACAAATAGACAATGTTATCTTTGCCACGTTTTGTGACATATGTTCTGCAGATCTCAAACACCACGTGTAATAATAGATAGACATAAAATATGTTTATTATTACAATTATTGTCTAATATTAGAATATATTTCTATTATTCGATAATTTGCGAAGCTACGAAGCAATAACATAAGTCTACGTAACCGTAGAACTCCACTGTAGTTTCACTTGTAATGGTTACTATAGTTTAATTGAATGGAAATGAGAAATATTTAGACGTTTCATTAACTAACAATCTTGTCCAAGGATTTATTTTGGAAAAGTTTCGATTCATGATACAAAAATGATAAATGTCTGCATTTAATTAGTCTGTAATTTTTTTAGTAGTATTATTATTTCTTATTTATATATAATTCGACTTTACATGTTGACTTGTTATCCCTTCATTGTGGTAGGAATGGACTGAATAAATATGCACATTGAATTTTACAATAAATACAAGTTATATATAAATGTACAAGATATAAAACAAAAAGTCAAAATGAAATATGTCAAATAAAAGAAAAATCTAATATACAAAATTCTCGTGCCACAGGGTTCCAACTTGAACTCCTCTGAAACGGCTTGACCGATTCTCATGAAATTTTGTGACCATATTCAGTAGGTCTGAGAATCGGACAACATCTATTTTTCATAACCCCAATTTCCCCCCCCCCCCCCCCCCCCCATTTAGTTTTTTTTAAGTGCGCGGACGGAGTCGCGGGCGACAGCTAGTATTTTATAAAAATGTCCAAAAAGGCTGTATGCAACCCCGAGGCCGCAGTATCCCTTTCATCATCTTAGACAAAATATAGACAACATGTATTATTACAAGGCACAGTTATGTTATTCTTTATTATATTATATATTTATCGTGACTTTCTGAGACCAAAATCTATATAAAACACTGTATTCATTATATTTGACAGAACAGAGATAACAATATATTTTAAATGAGCATTCTAGTCTCAGAAACCCACAGTTAATAAATCAGTTGCATTAAAATGTATAAATATAGAAGTGTATCGATGTATTTCATATAACCTTGGATTCCCGGCGTTTAAATATTTGTAATATGTTGATAATGGTTACCGTCAGAATTGATAGCGGCTTTGTGCAAGAAGGTTAATATTTTGATAACGGGACAGATGTTAGAACATTGTACAGTATTCATGTTGTTTAGAACAGAAAATTTCATTTATTCGTATTTAGAAAAAAAAATATGTAAAAAGCGCGATAAAATTAACCTCATCTTTGTTTCGAATAACATACTAGCTACTATAGTTTAGGTAAGTGGTATCAGAAAGTGTTACCGAGTAGTAATAGATGGCGCTGAGATCAATTTAATTAATTGTATTCTACTACTCGACTAGAGATGGCGGTAGTGATAGTGAATGCAATAATTTGGTGCTGTGATTAGATGAATTGTTATATATGTAATATTCTATTAGCACATTACATACATTCAGATATAAGGTACATTTATGTTTGTAGGATTGTTTTATATGCAATTATTTAATTTTTTTTTACTAAGGTTTTTTAAGTTGTCTTTATTTTTTATTTTCAGATGACGATGTTTAACAGTATGAGCAAGACAAGCTTAGTAATTAAGTACTAGTTAAGTTTAAGTAACGGAATGACAATAAAACATTTGTGTATTTCAGAGTTTTATTTTAATTGTGATTTCAATGTCAACAATATAAGTTATAGCATTTGATATTATTGGATTTTGACACCACAGTTTGGTTTGACCTTTTTGTAAATACATATAAAAATAGTTTACAAAGTATTTACAATATCAAATGTATTTTTAAGGCATTATTTGACTGTTTTTACGATGACATATGTTTTTAGATTTAAGATATTAAAAAAATAATAAAAACCAAACCATGTTATCATTGAACCTAGTTCGGTGTATGGCAGCGAGGAATCTAAACAATTTGTAAGTACATATTAAATATATAAGTGCATTTTCTAATATAACATCGTAAAAGTAATCTTTCGAAGGTATTTCATGGATTCATTATAAGACGAGTTACAAGTTATATAACAAATTCACTATGAAACTTGTTAGTACAACTTTTTTTTTAACATGTTCCCTATCGATATTGATACTCCATTGTCTTCGACTACGCAAACTATCAATCCGGTATTTAAATATTATAAATCACTTAATTACATTTGTTAAATTATAATACATGGCACCGTCGTTACGTATAAAACATTTTATTTACGGTAAGAAATAACGCCATCTATCGAGTGAAATCTATTTAGTTTAACACGTTGCTATCCGTCAACAGATGGCTCTGACAGTTCAAAGTGGAAATATGTTTCGCAGTTTAACGAAACACGTAAAATAATCTCAGTCCACAATACTATTCTGCGTTTATATTTACATCGATTAACATTGAAGCGACTTCATTATAAACTAAAATCCATACTGAATAGCGGAATACCTCGTATTATTTAACAGTATAAATAAATGAATAAATTCTTAAACTAAAAATTAAATACGTTAAAAGTATTACAAAATAGAAAATAATACAGATCTTTGACTCGACGTACTTATACCTAAAAGTAAGTACAATTACTATATGACAAAATATTAATAAAAAAGTTATCTTTGAATAAATACTCTTAATTAAGAAGGTAAGAGAGCAAATGGAACAAAATTAATTAGACATCACTACGTCATATTTTTTCCCGGTAAAAAATGTTAAAATATTGTTATGGCAACATTTATTTCTAGTCAACATAACTAATCATTTTTCGTTTTGCATTTTTATATTTATGATCTCTATACATAATTTATAAATGGATGACGATAAATAAACAGCTTAAGTAATCGATACAAAACAATTAATTATGTCGCATGTTTCCTGATACATTTGCATTTTAATAAAGTTATTTAAATAAATATTAAATCGTAGTCTACAATTTTATTTAACGACAAAGATATAAATTATTATTTTTAATATTTATGTAGTGATGTCTATGGAAATATTAGCTATAGTTTTCGAATTCGGTAACTGTAAAATAAAATAATTTTTATGCCAACATATAAAAAATAAAATTCGCATTATAACAGATTTTTTATTAAAAAATGTTCAAAATATATTTTTTACATTTCTTTTGTAAGGATTATTACAAACTATATAATATTTTATACGAATAATTCTGATTTAAAATGTTTTTTTTATCTGTATCTGTTTTGACAATGTGACAGCTTTTGCCGCCAATTTTATTTTCACCTGTTTTAACATAAAAATTATTGCAATCATTAAAATAAATTTCCTGAAGCACGATACTGCTGTATTTTTGAATATTTAATAGTTTACAGTAAATGATACATAATTATGAATTGTATTTTAGTATAATCTAAAAATAAATTGGCGGCGTATTTTACGTGCGATCTTGAATAGAATTAATGCGATTTAGTAATGTTGGCAATGTTGGTGTAAAGGCGCAGGCGATAAGGCACGGCCGTGGTTATGAGCTAAGAAGCGTAATAGAATAGACTTGAGTTCCGAAAATAAATACATTGAAATACATCAACCGATAGCGGCTCCTGACTCGGCATCGGTAACGTGGGATTATTTATGTTGTGACGTATCTATAGTCGTTATTATGTCTACGTGCGAGTTTACTGTTTTGGATTTAAATGCCTATAAATTGTGAGGTCAAGGGTTCGATTGAAGATGAAGGATCTTAATTGAATTATGTGAGTACATTTCGGTGGTTTATTCGACAATATCGGTAACAGACCTAACGATCACACTACCTGAAGACTGCTTGAATTTGGACTATGGAAGTAATTAAGCAGGCATATAAGCGATATTTAAGATACTTGTAAAAAATTATCGCGATGATGTAAAATAGCTACGTGCGAAGACAATATCGAAACGATACGACACAACACTGATAACTAAACTAAATACAATTTGTTCAATGTCCTTACGAACTGTGTCACTGCACTGCACTGCGCTGCACTGAACTATGCACTGCACTACGCTGTGCTGCACTGCACTGCACTGCGCTGTGCACTGCGCGTCAAGTGTCATCGTCCTCCTCTTGGCGGCGGTTCTTCCTCCTCTGTCGGTGGCGCTCGAGACGCTTGCGGTGCGCTGCCTTGCGCGGCGGCTTGATCTGGCACTCGCAGCCGGCGCGCACTATCACGTAGTCCATTGACCAGCCGCCGGGCACGGAGAAGTGGCCCTCGTTGCGCTGCCTGTGCGGCACCTCAGTCGTGTACCGCACCAGCGCGTACGAGTACGAATACTTCTGCACGCACTTGGAGTGGTTGTAGAGCCGCGAGTCGACAAAGCGGCACGGCATGTCCTTGACGCCGGGCGCGCACGACAGCTCGTACAGCCGCTGAGTGTTCTCGCCGTCCTTGTATAGCTCGACGTAAAGACCGGTTGGCGTCTTGCCGCCCTTCGTCTCCACCATCTGCACGACGGAGGGGCAGCACTCGACCTCGTCGCGAGCGGCGCCCTCGCGCCGCAGGATGGCCTGCATCTCACGCCAGTGCGACCGCTTCCACGACGTCGCCTCCATCTCCTCCTCCGTCCTGCAATACACAATTAACACTGCTGTATTGTTGATTATATTAATTATATTGCAATAAGGATGGAGTAATATTTATTTGGCAATAACTTTGTTATTCTCCTTTTGACTGGTTTTTGATTTCGTAGTACGCTCTTCTTCCAAATAATCTAGAAGCCTTCAGTCAAGATTTCGGGTTCAGGTATATGTTAAGCGAGTAATAGGACAATGATTTCTGTTGACACCAGCTGACGCAGTAGTAAACGTTCTGATTGTATGAGTTGTGAGGGTGTTTGTAGTAATTGTTTACATGGAGGCGGTGTACTTGTGGTGCGCGGGCGCGCGGCGCACGCGGCTCGCGTTGCCCGCCACGGCGCCCAGGTACTCGTCTGCGCCCGCCACTGCCCCACACAGCACCTGCACATAAACACACAACATGCATTACTTAAGATGCGTCTCCAAGGACGCGATTCTGCGGACGAGCACAGTAACATCTGTGACCTTCCGAGAAATGCGCCATTGTAATTAAAGTACACATATGTCCACTTCAAGGAAAATACGAAAAAAAGTTATCACACTATTCAAAATCTGTTTACACCCGTTTAGGTAACAATAGAGGACATAATAACCGTCTTGTCAGTAGGGTAATAAGACAACTTAAGTAAACTTGTAAACATCTTTGAATGACTACTAACGATACCAAATATTCGCAAAGAACAGTGGTTTTAATGATAACCAGATCTATAGAAACAGACTATCATAAACTTCAAACTGTTATCTGCAAACGATAGATTTAGAAATAGTTGAAATGCAAATGAACGACCACGAAACAATTAATTAGATAAGATTTGGCGAAGTTAACACAGATGAGATTACAAAGATTTATTGTTAGATGTGGATTTTGTTGGTGTCAGTACACAGCGGATATAGTCATAAGAGGAGCGGAATATTCAAACTTTTAGTATATTTTTAATTCATAACTTCCTTCAAAATACCTAACATAAGTAAGAACTTAGATCTGCAGATCTCTGTCTAAACCGCAATGGATTTAATCTAATCACTTCAACATACAATTATATAAATCCCATTTGTTCTCGTTAGACATTAAAATATCCTAACCATATGAATATATTAGTATAACCGCTATTTAACTTCGAATGTAAACACACCCTTATGACTTGCGAATTCCATTCATGTCGACTAACAAACAATCAGCATGAGAATTATAATTGCCTTTAATATTTAATACTAGTTACGCATAACTAACGCAATAAGGCTTAAAGCTACTGAACGAAGTATTCGCTTATAATAAAATAAGAAATTATGCCATTTAACCATTAGGTTAATATATATATATATTAATTTCTTATTTTTTATTAAAAAAGTGTGAAAAAAGGCAAACATTTACGTCATATTAGTTTACCTATGATCTTATTGTACCTAAATTGTCTTTTAAAGTAGTCTTTTGAAGTAAAGGCACGAGCAGTAATTTAGAATAATTTTGAAAGGAATAAAAAAGAAAATTAAAATAATTAAATAAAAAGGCGAAAAGAAACAATTAACACACCCTCGAAGGAACATATATATTTACAACTGATACATTTAAAAAAAAGAAGAAAAATACGAATATGTTTCAAATTTAAAATTATAAAAATTATGAATAAAAACGTATATACAAAGAGGTGTTCAAGGAGATTTTTTTGGTGAAATGGCATTAAGAAAAAATAAGAATTTAAAATGTAGACAGAACACATTCTTAATGTCATTATATTTTTAGTTGTCTTTTCTATTCATGTTACATACAAAAAGTTAATTTCATTTTAAATGTGTTTATCATATACAGAGAGAGGTCCGCTTATATCAGCAACAAATAAACTATGCTGTATCAATGTGAACGCGCCCTTATAATTGCTATTATGTCGCGAATTGTATTTCCAAATATTTGACAATTGGCATGAAATAGTTATGGTCGCGTTTACTTCATAATTTAAGCTTATCTCTGCTGTACCTTAGTTATTAGTGTCTCTAGGTCCTGGGTTCAAATTCTAATGTTACAATGGGCACAACTGTTGAAAGTACTACGCGAGTAATTGATTTATGCTTCTGTTATATATATAATTAACTTAACAACAAAATTTAATATTTAATAAGCTTGTGATGGTGTAAATTTTTTATTGATAATTTTTAATTAATAAAAACATTATTTGCAAATAATAATGCTTTATGTTTTTAGCCCTGTATACGTAGATGCTTAAAGCAAAAGAAAAAAATGTCATACTTTAAACCGAATACTAGATAAAGCTACTAGCATATCATATCTTACTATTATTATAAATGCACATATTTAGGTTGATAGATGGATGGATCTTTGTTTGAAGGTATCTCCGGAACGGCTTAACAGATCTGGATGGACACATAGGCTACTTACTAAGTTTTTTTATCCCGCGCCGACAGAGTCGCGGGCGACAGCTAGTTATGAATTTATTCGCTTATGGAAATACGCCAAAAGCTCCAGGGCTGACCCCTACTGTTCTAACACTTGATCAATGAACTTCAGGTTTATTACAATATCGCATGCTTTACTGCTGTAGCCAGGGGTCATAATTGTACAGTATTTATTGTACCATATAAAATGTATTTGAAAATCACTCTAGTTTCCGTAATCCGATAGTTCGTGATATATTAAACAGGTTTTAGTAAGAGATGTGTTGCTTCTACGAATATTTTTAGAAGATATTTAAAAGATGTTTTTTTTTATATATGGATGATGGATTTAAATTCATACTTCGCAATATGATTATAGACCTTAAAGAGAAGATATTTAAATAAAAATAGCTAGTAGCTGGTGACTTATAATTCTTATTACATATTCGATTGAAATAATCTTGTATGGTTGGAAGTATGTTTGATTGAAGATATCTCCGGAACGGCTCAACGGATCTTGATGAAATTTAGCATAGATGTAGGACATTGAGACGTGGACCCTTAAGGTAGCAGATCGGAAACGCATAGACGCTTTCGAAATGTGGTGCTGGCGGAAAATGCTGAGAATACCGTGAACTGCACACAGGACAAACGACTCGATCCTAGAAGAGCTTAAAGTCACTAAAAGCCTCTCCACGGTATGCGTCAGCCGCATGCTGGAATATTTCGGTCACATCGCTATAATATACCCCGAAAACCTAGAAAAAAATATGATTACGGGAAAAATCGTTTCCCTCGAGACGAGACCCCGAGGGCGCCGCCCTATGCGCTGGACTGACCAATTATGCACCGCACTCGACTCCAGCATACATAATGCCATCCACAGCGCCGAAAACCGTACAGAATGGAGATCCACCCTTCGCGAGATGGTCAAGAGGAGAGGTCGCGACCCTCAGGAGTGAGGAAACGATGCGCAGAGAGAGAACATAGATTGGAACAACACGTAGGCTACTTATTAAGTATTTTTATTTCGACACGGACAGTCGCGGGCGACAGCTAGTAATGAAATAACGCAATAAATCACATTTTATAATATGTTTATTTTTACAAAAATTGCTACAATTTTTTATATACATAGACAGTGGGAGATTAAAGAGAAATAAAATGAGAGGCGTTTCCGACCGCAGCATCCGCCCCTTTTGGTCAGTATTACGTAAATACGCTACATTAATATTACCACAATTAACGTTCCAATTACGACATACGTGCATTATTTTATAACTCTAATTTGTCATGTTGCCTAATGCAAGGGATTAAGGTTCAAAGTCGTATAACAAATAACAAATGTATAGACAAATAGATAGTAAATCCGACCACACAAAACCATCGGTTTAGGTTACGTCAAACAATTAAACTTAATACTAAGAGTTCCCGAAATTAGCTTGGTTTTTAAAAGTGAATATTTTACTTCATATATTTATTTCTGTTTTCTTTTCGAGGCCATTTATATAAGTATAAATAGTTTTGTTTATAATTTTTTTAATGAAATTAAAAATTAATTAATACCTGCTAAAAGTGTACATGTAATAAAACCTTAACTCACATTTGACTTGTCGAGTTTATTTCGAGTTCTACTACAGTGAGTAAATAGTAATAGTCACGGGTGTGATGTCAAAAGTGTTATGGCATGGTGGCAAGCAGACACGGCGACCCATTTCTATCAATCTTGTTAGTCTGGCGCGTTTAAACACGGAACCCGGCAATGCTTTGTTGTCCGAATGTCGGACACACGCCTGCAATGGTAACAGTGGCCATAGCGAATAGAAATAGAATTACCATACCTAATTGGACAGATTTATATCCAACGTGGTATGTGTTACGTATTTTATACAAGGTAACATTAATTGCAAATATAGATTCATAATTGTTTTAAGGTTTTTATTTCAGTAACATGACACACAAAAATTGCAAAGATAGTCTAGATCAGGGATGCCCAAACTATTTTTGACAAGTGACCCCTTTTCCAAAATGAACTGTTACTTCAGACTCCCCCATGGCCAAATTATCTACTTTTAAGATCAATTATTATTATTATTCATTGTGACTTAGGTCAATAGAAGAAGACAGAGTGAATTAGCAATGCTTTACTAGGACCCCCTGTGGTCGATATCGAACTTATCGACCCTTTGGGGATCCCTGGTCTAGATAGTCTAGATAGAGTATAATTTAGTCCATTCGCGGCTTCAACTAGTTTCAAACTATCTCTATCAATAGCTAGCTTCCCAAATTAACTAGTTATATTAATTTTCAGATATCTCTATGGGTCCTATAAATAAAGGCCAAAGTAACAATTTGATGATGTTTACTTAACAACTTAGTTTAGTTAACAACATGCACTAAACACAAATACACATTTACAGGTTTAAACGTGTTTTGCTAAAGTAAAAGTGTATATGCGGCATATTTTCATACATGGTTGAAACTTTGAGAGTCTCTCCTGTAAAGTTGTGCATTTTCACATTGGCCCTTATTTGTAAGAGTCATCGGTTTAGTTGATTAGAGTTAAATTATCTATGGGTTATAGAAACAAAATGTCCAATTAATTACAAAAATCTTCCAATTGAAAATGTACAATTTAAATACTTGAAAAATAAACTATTTTGTAATAACTTTGTCGAATTCCTAGTTCAAGTATACTTAGTACTTATGTGGTTGATGTGAGTTCGTCATAGTACATTCAAAAATAGCTGGCAATTACGTTTAGTGGATACGATTTACTGCGGAGCAATTTGCAACTGTTCCTGCGGCAGGAGGTAAAAGTTAACCTATAATTTAACAAACGTCCATTCCACATGGTTATTGTGTATAAAATTCCCATACTGTTGTGGATGGAAAATGTTCTGTGAATTAAATCGTAAAAATGGACCTAACCTACATATTTACTAATCTCACGAATACTTCAGATTTTATCTTTTTTTACTGGTCTCCTCTGTACTCTTAGTTTCATGTATTTCTTTATTTAAATATCAGAAAAATATTTATACTTTCCCTTGACTTTATGTTGGTTATGCCATTTTCCAAAAATGATCACAATGCTAACCAATTTCTTCTATATAATTTTACTTAATATCTATTTTTCAAAAAATATTATTAATATATATAACCGTAGAATTACACTGCTGTGACGTATTAATATATAGAAGCCATAATATTTATTCTATGTGACAAAATAGAAACTACACATATGACATACGACTGTGGAATTCTACGTTAAGATATAACTAATCTATATATATAAAAGAAAGTCGTGGGGAGGTAGCTTAGAACCAAGAAACGGACATAGGATAATTTTTACCCCGTTTTCTATTTTTTAAAAAAGCAAGTCTTATATATATAAAAGAAAGTCGTGTTAGTTACACTATTTATAACTGAAGATCGGTCGAACTGATTTAGCTGAAAATTGATGGGGAGGTAGCTTAGAACTAGGAGACGGACATAGGAACTTTTTTATCTTGTGTGCGTTTTTTTTATTCCGCGCGGACGGATTCGCCGGTAAACGCTAGTATGCAATATTTTTAATGTTAAAGAATATTGTTAACTTTAATCACTAGTAAGATAGTCGACCTACTGAGAGATATTAAAGTTTCCAGTTAGTAAGGTGACACTGGTTCGTGTTATAACGTGGCCTGATGTGATCGTTACTACGACGATAAATTAACGAATACCGTTCCGCAGTAACTGGCAGTAACCCAACACTGTTATATACACGTGATTTGTTTGATATTTAATGACTTTACAGTGGGCTTACACTGACTAAACACAGTTACTGTAAGATGTATGTGTGATATTTTCCTTGAAGATTATAATGTTTTTAGGGTTAAAGCAGTGAAATCTGACGGTTACGCCGATTACGATGATGCGAATGTAGAAATGAGGTTATAAGTAAGTGCTTTAAAAATTTGTTTACTATAAAATATGTGATGGTATTTCAATTTATCCTATAATGAAGGATTTATAGGTTAAAATAAAAAAAGATTTTAGGAACTTTCTCGTTTTATTTCATGATATTAATAAAGTATTCAAATCTTAGTTCAAAGAGGACCACAACAAGTCTATGACGCAAAAAGAAACATACATTATCTCGACTAACAAATGCGTGTTTTAAATCTGTCACCATATTTTGAAATTTAAATTTCATCTAAAATATTTAGTGGACGTGATATAATCTAAAATAACATCGCCTTTGATTCGGCGATGCGATTTACGTGTTGTGGTCAAAAAGTTAAGTAGGGCCAGTCAGATCATCAAATCACACCTAGTTCTAAAAAAATATTACTAATCTATTTTATACCTTGATTTTAGGGTCACAAGGTTGAAATTACATTGTATAAGTTTTAGATTTAAGTACGTGTTTATAGGCAATTAGGCCATCGTATTCACTATAAATTACATACGACACAAACTTTAATTGGATTGCTTAAAGTATAGCTCATTATAATTAAATATGTTTTGAATATTCATGTCATAATCTCGGTTTTACTTTAGATTATTGCTTATGCTGAGATATTTAACTATGAGATAATCAAAGAGTATAAAAATTCTTTCGTAAAAGAACTAGGAACAAGGTTTTTCAAACTAGTTTTCGAATTAAAAAATAATTATCAAAATCGAATGATGTTGGAATGTTTAGATGGATGTTTGTTTGAAGGTAAATCTCCGGAACAGCTAATGGGATCTTGATGAAATTCGGCACCTGTCGAATAGTCTGGAAGAATACATAGGCAACTTATTCAGTGGTTTTTTTAAACCTCGCGGGCGGAGTCGCGGTCGACATCTATTAATTCCCAAGTGAAAGAATTTTTCAAATCGATTCTGTAGTTTCGGAACATAAAAAATACAAACAAACAAACAAATATTCCCGCTTAACAATATTACTACAGAAAGAAAAATATACTGAGATACATTTTAGTACCCCATTACGAAAATGACTTATTAAGTAAGTCATTTCCGAGTCACAGAAAATCCCTGACATTAACACATGTGGTTATAAAAGTCTAATAAAAACCATCTTCATAAAACAATTCAGTAACGCCGGTATATTAAAGCAATATAAAAATAAACAATACGTTTACGATGTTATTACATAATAAGATAATAATGAGGCATTAACGATTGTATATTGAATGTTTAATGCCTCTATAACAGCTTAAATCAATGGTAAAAAGACTGTAGCACTCCAAAAATACTGTTAGACACTGTTTTTAACCGTTTGATTGCTGCTCGTTGATATTATCAACGTCAATTTTGTTATTTGTTTTACCACACTATTTTCGGTACAAGTAATTCATTATTTATTGAACATCATTTATGTAATGTTAAAATAGCCGTGATTTGACAAAAAATCGTGCCAGACGCGTCATGGGTTTGTTTTAAAGGTTGACGTATATTTAAGCTTGCCAAAGCAGCGTATCTCGGGACCCTTACTGGCCGCCGACCTATCGGCCGACCTAGATACCGCTGGCGAGACGCTGTAGAGCTAGACCTGCTGGAGCTACAAGCGATGGACTGGCAGGAGAAGGCACAGGACAGACGACTCTGGCGATCTCTTGTGTCGGAGGCCAAAACCCACATTGGGTCGCTGCGCCAACGGAGTAAGTAAGTAAGTATATTTAAGCTACAATCTCTTTGGAACACCGTCCATTTTTTTATAGTAAGGCTTATATTCACGTACTTCATTAAAATTAAAGTATGAAATTGCGCTGACTTGTTCTCGACGATCTTGTCAGCGTATGTAGCTTAGATACTAAAATCGACGGGTATCGGAGATTTATGTAGCCTTGTCCGGTGGTAATTAATTTTGAGATAAGATTGTTATTTTAACAAGTCAATTGTAAGACAATAGAACATGATGTAAAGATCGCAGCTTCACCTTTTAATAATTTCGTAATATAATTGGAAACAATTATTCACAGACTGAGGTGAAGTTACGCATGAGCGTGAACAAATACACGAAGGAAGAAGTCAGGTAGAGCAGTGTATATTGCAGTACAGCTATTGTTTGAATGCATTGTTGATCAAACAACAGCAGTACTGCACTGTTCTACTGTTTTGTGCTCGTGTGAAACTAGCATGAATAATGTTCATAAATAGGTGTAGGAGGCGCGAGGTGTATGCCTTTATTGCCAAAGTTAGTTGTAATATTGGAATAATTTGTCGATAAATTAGCTGCTTGAACTAAGCTCTCAACGGAGTGTTCAAAGAAAGGAATTAATTCATAGGAGTTAACTAAAATTATAAATCTTTATGGGCAGGGTATAAGAAGTTGTAGTATTTTATGAAGGGGCTTCTTAATCGACTTCAAACGGCGGTGTTTTTCAATTGGCCTCCCTTTGTATTCCCAGAAATATCTTATTTTCCCATCACAGTAATTTAGACGGGTTACAGTAATTAATTGAATTAACCCGTTTAACTAAATGGTCTAGATATAGATTAGTTCTAGAATTAAAACAAAAAAATCAAATAAAACCAATTCGAACAATCACTGATTTCACAAAACAAACCATGTCCGAAATACCGATCACATATGACTCCGTCCTCATGATTTTGAAAATCATTTCAGATTTGCGTATTTAACAAGATATCCTGAGTGACGGCGGCTTATGAGCGTGTATAATTGAATGTCAAACATGTTGTGTTGCTGCCGATCGTAAAGGTTTGGTAAGTTGTCAGGAAAGCTCGCTGTAATCCTTTAAAGTTACCGACATTGTTAAGGAAGCATTCTGAGTGGTAGTGGTAATGTCGAATGAATTCTGATGGGATTTTTATTTGTCATTTGTTTTTTGTGATTTGTTGATTTCCACAGCCAAAACATTTGTAGAAACGAAATTGAACAAGCACATGACAGTCGAAACTGAAGGTAATTTTTTAAATTTCTATTGTAATAGTGAAGTTCCACTGCTGTGACACTTTTACCTCTTGTCATCTTTATATTTTCAAATGACAAATTAAAGAGATTTAATACCAGTGTAAGTGCAGTGGAGTCTTAGGGTTAGAATTCGTAGGCTCTTAATCCGTTATGTTGTTGTCAATTCATAATTGTTGTACAAACATTGTCAGTTTGTTCAAACAATAACAAACACTGTCTACACTTAATGCAATGTCTTAAGTAAATGATTTAAAATGAAATTACCATTCAAACGGAACTGTAGACATTTACATTTCTTGTAAACAACCCTATGACTTACTTGAGTGTTAGAAAGTTTTAGGTTCGATTTTAAGCACAACATTTAAGATATTTGTTTGTATAACTTAACAATCTTACTAATGCTATAAATGTGAATGTTTGGATGGATGGATGTTTGTTTGAAGGTATCTCCGGAACGACTCAACGGATCTTCATGAAATTTAGCATAGATGTAGAGCATAGTCCGAAAGAAGACATAGGCTACTAATAATGTTTTTTTTTAATTCCGCGCAGACGAAATCGCGTGCGATAGCTAGTATTTATAAAAACGGTTAATACTGTCAGATACCACGTTAGCTGCGAGGCCATTTTGGCGGAACTTTCAGCCAGTGCGTTTGAGGTCTGTTCGTGGCAAAGTTGAACTTTTTTCCAGTGCTATTGAGGCCTCTCCTGCCTCACAAAATTATGTTTTCGAAAAACATTTTTAAAAAGTCCAAATTAGACGATATTTGCTTGAAACTTCACTCTTATGAACTTAAATATGTGCATAATATGAATCTAGCTTCGCCTGGAGTTAGGACGTTTCGTTAATGAAAAAAGTAAAATTAAAAATTTGTCATCGGTTCTGCCTCAAATCGCACTGAAAGGAAGGTCAATTAATGCCTCGACTAGTGATGGGATTAAAAGAGAGTTGTAGTTACGATAAATGTTTATTGAGTATTAGTCACTGAAAATGTTTTTCATTAAAACATGGTAAACAAAAAGATTTGTCACACTGGACACAAAAAGTCACAATTTTTTTAGTTTTCTTAGCAGCTTGCGTGCCATTCAATGTCAATCTTAATTTTTCGTAGAAACCTACGCAGCGCTTTCTTTGACCACCTCTTTGGAACAAATGATCAGCACATCTGCCAATAGGAAATCTTGAAATAAAATATATATTTTAGATCTCTTGTCGTGTGTGCGTGCGTGTGTGTGTGTGTTTGTGCGTGCGCGTGTGTCTCTGTGTGTGTTTGTGTGTGTGTTTGTGTGTGTGTGTGCGTGGCTTTGTCTGTGCGTGTACTTATCCGTTCATCGATTTTAGGCATATATGGTACAAATTATGCCCTAGCGCTTAGTTATTTTACTATACCTGAAAGGAAAGGAAATTTCCTTTCTTTTTTGAATTTGAGTCTTGTTGTTTATTTTGGATTTCGTAAGTGTTTTTGCGTTTACTTCTTTTTTTTTTTTACTCACAAGTGTGTTGAAAAACATCGTATGAGGGAGCATGATGATTGTTGGTCGCTCGGTTTTCTTGTAGAGGTTGCCTTTGAACAATGCCACCTCGCACGCAATAATCAACTTTGCTACCTAGTAGCATAACATACTAATATATGTCTTGTTTGCGTTTACGTTACCGCGTAGTACATATGTGAGAGTGTGGGTCTGTGTGTATGTATGTATGTACCTAGTCTTACTAATTTCAGTATAGCAGCCGTGGCCATCGAAGAAACAACTCGAACTTTCCAAAAGAAGATAAGACTTCCTACTATTAAGGAATCTGGAATTGTAAACCAGAAATATAAATACAGTCAAAATCTGTTATAACGACATCGAAGGGACTACTCATATTGAGTCGTAAAAACCGATAGTTGTAACAACCGGTGACAGGTATTAATAGGAAAGATATGTATATAACATTCAGCCAGGACCTTTGATTTTGGTCAATTTAACCGGTATGTTGTTCTAAACGATGTCGCTATAAACGGTTTTGACTGTATAACATTAAAATATATGAGTAATAGGTACATCAAGTTCCATGCTGCAGCATTAGCAAAACAATCCACACTTAAAAAAGGGCAAAATTGCAAAGGGGATTTTTGTTATTGAAATATTGGATTTTAGTCATGGTGTGACGAGAGCAAGCTTTTGCTCTCGTCTCAGCGAATAATCGGCAAAAACATTTAACGTTCTCTGTACAAAAACGATGATCAGCACACAATGGTAAAAATTGCCACTATGGACTAAACTTCGAATGGAACTGTGACTTGCTTAAAATAACAGTGAAGAATAATCCACAACTGAGCACACATTTTAAGGCAACACCCATGTGCAAAACAAAATAATGATGATAATTGAGTATTGTTAGTGGTGAATGTGCGTGCGTGCGTGCGTGCGAATATTATATTAAGTATAAGACGTATTAATCGTGCTATTTAAGTAGAATTAGTTAATAGTAGCTTGGCTATTAGTGTTGTGTTTCTGGCTCATAAATACATTCTGTGTCCGATTTATGCACTTTTGGTTCATCATAGACACAGGCCACCCCCTTAAAATTCAAAGTTGCAGTAATTTAGGTTTTGTATGGTATAAGTAAAATTTTTACCGAGGTCAACATAGTTTCTTATAACTCCAATAAACATTTTCAAATAAGTCAGATGAGTACTTCATCTGACTTATTTGGTATTATTGGTTTAAAACGTTAAGGATTTTAAAATAAAGTTCTACGCTCAATCTTTAATAAATCCTGCCAAAACGTCCTCGAAACTCGAAACGTTATCGAAACTTTCCACAACACTAAGCTAGGATGCGCGGCGCCCGCGCCGCCCGCGCTTCGTGCAGTGCGGCCATGAGGCCTACAAATTTTGAGATAGATTGGACCTCAATCCGCACTAGGCGTAATTAATTTCTTTTCAGTGCGTTTGGGGCCTGTAGGACCTCATTTTTATCTAATTACGCCATTGGGCTAGATATCGCAAGAGAAACATTTCTATATATTTGACTTTGTCGTACTCATAGAAATACTGATCTAGTAGCCTCCCGCACAGAGCGAAACAACCCGATTTTGACTGCCGCACCAGCGAGAAGTCACGCTTTGGGCCTGTTCTGCCTCAATCCGCAGTTAACGTGATACTAAATTATTTGTTAAGGTGACTTTTCACTGTCGGAAACACCTATACAGAGTTGTCATACTTCTTATTCACATATTGTTTCGTGTTTTTTATTGAATACTAGTGGTCACCGCGACTTTGTCAGCGCGGAATTAAAAAGTAGCCTTTATTATAAAATACTGTTCCAACCGTTTCGGAGACTAACTCGAAGTTGCGGACGAACAGACAGACAAAAATTTCAAAATTTGGTTGCTCGTTATAAGCATCATATATAGATTTTTTCGATATTAGATAATTAATTTTTTTTAATTCGCATCTGTTGTAAACATAGTATGAATATAATTAAATAGTATTTCTATATATAACAGGACCGGAATCAGTTGTAACAGTGCGAGGTAACGGACAGACGGAGAGATAAGATAAGATATAGACTACATTTCTCACAGCGAGATTATGAGTGTTGAAATAGAAAGTTAATGCTGCTTAGTTCTAAGAGCTATTTAAAATATACAGTTTGTTAATATCAAGGGATGGAAATAAGGTCGTCTATACAGTATATTTTTGCACTCAGAGTTGTCGTTTTGCTTGTTCAGGTTATTGTTTTGCAATCAACACTAAGGGACTCTTCTGATCGTGAAATAACTGGCTATGCGGCAGTTAGCCTTAATATTATAAGGGTCAATGTTAGACTAAATCGTGTGTAATTTTGTAGTGTAGTGTATCTATTGATGAAAGTTAATTTAGTCTTAAGATATTTGCTATATTCGTATAATGTCATTGGCTATATTTTTATTAGCATTGTTGGCTATAATTCATACGTTTAAAGTACAAGATGTTTTGTTCTGTAATACACAGCAACTTTGTACATCTAAACATGTTGTGGATCGAGCACGTCTATAAAACGCTGCGGTGAATTATCAGCGTCGTAAAAGCTTAGCAAAGATCGTGACAGGCCAAAGATTATTTATATATTACTCGTTATGCCTCTATCAAACTGACATACGAAAGGGGATTGCGATCTGCGTTCGCGTAATTAGCCTGTGTGAACGCTTTGGCGGAGAGAATCTCATGTCATCGTTAAACAGCATTTCGATTAAATTTTTCATACAAGGACAACAAAATGACATTTCGAATGTTGGCAACAATGAATTTGTCGCAAAATAAAAGTGAATGCGCTTTTGCTTCGCATGAAATCTACTAACGACGGGTTTCTGATACATACCAAAATCTCTGTAAAATATATCTTCATCCCTGTCATTATTTTTAGCCAAACAAAGATAATAATGTGTTTTAAAGATTTCGGTTCGAGACCAGCGGTAGTAGTGTTTTGTTTTTTCGATTCTACTTCTGATTGTGCAGTGTGCTAGGGGAGTACAGTCGTGTTGTTAAGAGACGACAGGAGGTATAAATCTTGATTAAGCGTTTGAACTCTGTTTTGACACAATAAAAGCTGGAATTCGATTAAGTTTACGAGTCGGGCGCCACGTCGCAATTGCAACTGTCAGTCTTGCGATGTCTTAATTCGTTGTGCGCAAGGATTCGCTCTTCGTAAAGTTAATCCTTACGAAGATTGACTGCATTGTTAGAGGGTAAATAAGTTTTGATTAATTCTCAGAACTGTGGTTATTAATATCTCGGATGCGTCTTAGAATGTCTAAATTTTCTTCGCTTTCGATATTTAGAACAATAAAAACGAATCTTTGAAGTGTGACAAAATTAATTAACCTCTTAGCTTTTTAGATAATGTTTCGCGTTAGCAGAATACATTTTCTGTAATGTAGTATTGTCTTCAAAGCTTCTCAATGCATCTTCAACTTCTCTTCAACACAGTTTTGGACCACCTTAAATATACGATGTACTACAGGTGTAAGTAATTGGAACCTTTACCTAGGTATTTAAAAATATTACTCTTGGTTAGTAAAAGCTGTTATTAAATAAACCTTCTGTATGAGGATTGTCGGCAATCTTTTTTTATATTATGTATTGATTTCTTAGACAGAATAGACCTTTTTTTTTTTTTTAATTTTTACTAATACCGGTTGGTGGACCCACTTCTTATAGGCACTCTCGAAATTCCGCATAACTTACTATTAGGTAGTAAAACCAAATTGGGCAATGAATGGCCAATGTTTGCACAAAATGTGTTTATAAAGACGGTCGATGATTCAAAAGGGCCGGTGCCGTCAATATTTGGTAAAACCTTTGTCCAAACAGTCTTACACGAGATGGCGTATGTAAAACATTTGCCCAGACACCTTGCGGTCGAATGCTATTGGAGATCGGTTTCCTGTTTGCACTCGATAAGGGCTTGATCAAACATTGTTCAGGAATGTTTGGGGTCGTTCGGCATCAAGTAAATGTGGACTATTTATCTTGTCAAAAAGTGACATAACCCTGTAACTGTCACACTCAACGCACTGAGAGAAGACTCTGAGTAAAGGCCTCCTTTAATTTATACTAGCTTTTACCTGCGACTCCGTCCACGCGGAATAAAAAATAGAAAACGGGGTAAAAATTATCCTATGTCCTTTTCCCGGTTCTAAGCTACCTGTCCACCAATTTTCAGTCAAATCGATTCAGCCGTTCTTGAGTTATAAATGGTGTAACTAACACGACTTTCTTTTATATATATAGATTAAGTATGAGAATAAAGCTAAGGGTCTCTACCAGTTAGGGACTCCGAATGCTTGAGCTCTTTTATTCAGTTGCTTCAGTTGTCTATATAGATCTAATTGGTTACACTAAAAATACACTATAAATATGAAGTCCAATAAATTAAGTACTAGAATGTTATTTCTGTTAATTTTGTGTACTGCGAAGTTAAAGCTTGTATCTTCATAGTTGTTACGCTCAATTTAATTATATCTTGTAGTTAAATATATATATTAATGTTAGTTTAAACTTAATCCTCAGACTAACACTAATTTGAAGCGAAATAGGTTAACATCTGATTTCAACGGTTTACACAACATGTATGAACGACGGGTAGTGGTTAAGGGACATGTTACACTAGCGATTATATTATAAAATATATAAAAAAAATTATAAAATCGAAGAATTTTCTTAAGTAATAAATGACGTTAAAAATTAGTTTAGATGCTTTATATAGATTTTAAATATTTTGTTTATTCAATACTGGCTGTCGTCCGCGACTCCGTCCGCGCATATTAAAAAACACCTAATTTCGTTGGCCGTGTAGAACACACCAGACTATGTTGAACATTTATACCAAGTTTATTGAAATTACAGAACTGTAAAACTGATTGTTCAACAGTAAATTAAAATCACTGCAGTTTATTTCTAGGAAACCTCTCTGGGCTATCTAAACTTAATCTTATACTATGCAGCATTCTTTCTTCTAGTTTTTCCTCTTTTATTGTAGATGCACATCTACATAGTTGTTGCGGATTAGATTTTTTCCAGCACAAAACAAAGCTTATTACTATAATTATTCTAAACATAGTATTACTAATATTGGTCGCCCGCCCATGGCGCTGGACAGAAAGCAACACCACAGGTCTTTAATTGTATATTACACAGTCTCACATAAACCTGTTAATCTTCCACCTGAAAGGTATGGTAAAAATAAGAGGGTGCCGTAGTAATTTCGCCCAGGTTGCTAACAGATCTAAACCCGTTACTAATACTAAAATACAGCTTATAGTATTTTATGACAATAATAATAATTTGATGGTACCTTTAATCGCTTCCTTGCATTCGCTAGTGCGTAATGCCCTAAGTCAATAAACCTGCGATCGTTTCTCTTGGTTCAGTGACAGTTCGTATGTTTCACTACATTAATTTCTTGCTGTTCATGTTTCTATGTTATTAAAGTAACTTGCAACTTTATTTATAACTTATACATGAGTCTCGACTAATTTTGCTAGTTAAATTCAATATTAAATTTAACGTTATCTTTAGACTTATTTATTTATGTTTGTTTTTTATAATACAAACGAGCGACGGGAACACCGAGGTGTTCAACGACACCCATGGACATCTTTATTTGCTCATTTGCAATAAGTATTTGCAAGAATGGCACACCTAACACTAGGTTATTAGAATAACTTAGAAAACATAAATAAAGCTAGGTTTAAAGTTGGACGACTGAATATGAATTTTTGTTGCTGAACCTTTTTATTACGATTCGTTTATGTGCAGTTATTCCTCAACTTTACAAAAATTTAGATATAAAATCAAGTTGTCCGTCTGTGTAAATTGCATATTTTGCTGACTTTATTCGCAAAATATTGGTGATACAAATGTCAAAAAACATTCTGTACTGTTTGATCATGTTCAAATATTAAATATCGCGATTTGTTCGGTAAATTGTGAAAATTTACAGCCACATGTGAAAAGATATATTTTGGGCGAATTACCTAGCTCATTATGATGGCAACAATGGATGAAGTAGGTTAATATTATTATTTATAAGAGATAAGGTTTGCAAATGGACATTCTAAATTAAAAATCCTATAAATATAACATTAACAAACATACAGAAACAACAATGGAAGGTAAATTGTGTTTATCCACTTTCGGAACACCTAAAATGTTGTGAACTACAAAACAGTAGAATATTTCATAATGTTACATAATTACAAATCTTTATATCGGGAGCATCTAGGGTTTAAACACTTGACTTGTAATTGCAGGTCTTGGGTTCAAATCCCGCCATATACCAATATGTTTTTCGATTTAAAATTGTGTGCAAAGTGAAGCAAAATATCGTGATGCAAATTACACATATCTGAGAAGAAATTCAAAGATATGTGTGAAGTCAACCAACCCTCACTGGGCTAGTCACCCATAACTTAGGGTAGGCTCCGAGACCCTCAGTGGGGACTTATTTATGATGATATCAGGAGTGGTAATTCCAAAAGTCCATCTTTATGTTTGATTTCAACAACAATATCGGTTACAATTTTCCTGGCGTCTAGACTTTATTGTATAAGTCGCATGAATACTTTAATCTCATCAATTGATTTTTTTAACCGATAAGGCAATATAACAATTAAATTATATTCATAAAGCGATAGTCCACATTCCTTAGATATCGTTTATTGTTCAAATACGAGGTAATTTGTAAATTTATCTAGACTTCCTCTAAGAATCAGTTTTTTTCCACGAAATTTGATGGATTTATATCATTCACATAATTGAAATGTACTTAACTAGCTTTTACCCGCGACTCCGTCCGCGCGGAATAAAAAAAATGCACACAAGATAAAAAAGTTCCTATGTCCGTCTCCTAGTTCTAAAGTACCTCCCCATCAATTTTCAGCTAAATCAGTTCGACCGATCTTGAGTTATAAATAACTTAACTAACACGACTTTCATTTATATATATACTAGCTTTTACCCGCGACTCCGTCCGCACGGAATAAAAAATAGAAAACGGGGTAAAAATTATCCTATGTCCTATTCCTGGTTCTAAGCTACCTGCTCACCAATTTTCATTCAAATCGATTCAGCAGTTCTTGAGTTATAAATGGTGTAACTAACACGACTTTCTTTTATATATATATAGATAGATATTTGATGAATTTCGTAGCGGTATTTCAAAGTTTTACATGTAACATTAAAAAGGGAAAGCCCCTTTAACTTATAGGCAGGCATAGACTGATGATGTAAGTTACTATTACTATCTTTTTTATTTTTGAGAAAGGAGGTAACTTCACGACGAAAAGATCGACTAAAAACATCTTAGTACGTATACTTAAGAGGTAATAGAATGTTAACTGCACCCTACCGCGTTAGCAACGATTGTCAGTTGAACGACAGCAAATTGTTTTGTTATAGGTAGTCGTGGTTCACACCGGTGGCAGCTAGATAGCGCCGCGTCTTGTTACAATCAAATTATGTAAGATGAGATCTCTGATGGTCAATGTCAATGGTCAAGGTGCGGAATACTCTGGTTTATAGTTATACTACGTTAAATTATTGCATATAATTGTTAAAAGTTATTAGAAAGGTGATGTAGAGCTTCAATCATCACAGTCAATAGACATTGGTTGAGGTAAGGACCTGAATCGTTGCATTGTTTAGGTTCTTCTACTCTCATCCAGTGGACTTCAAATACTTTAATTAGATACTCTGTTAATCTTTTCCGCAAGTTTACCATCATTTCATAATGTGTAATTTACTATCGTACTATATTTACTATTCAACTGTGCGGTATTGTACAATGGAAACTTTTTTCAGAGGGGTAAAAAGTTTTTAAACAACAATAAATCGTAGCTGAAGTAAAAGGACTGAAAAAAAAAAGATAAATTAAATTAGGGCCTAGCTTTAAAACAAGATATACTGACGTCTAAAAGTGCATTTATCATTTTGCATGTCTACTTCTTTAGCTGGTTTTAGACAAACATAAATAAATCCAGATTTCTTATCACAAGGAAATGTAGAGAAGTTTGCGGTTCCTATTTAACACGGAATTACATCATCAAAGTCAAGGCTTTGATAAGAGTTGTTCGCGCGTGATTCAGAGACCTAGGTCTTAGAACAATGCCTATGGAGGTCAATGCGCGGCCCATTGTCGCGAGTCTTGGCCGATAAGGGCTAAATGGATTGACTGTTGTAAAATTTAATAATTTTTCTACCTTTGAACTATTAAACTACCAGTTAAACTACTTAAAATTTAGTGACAAATATCATGAACAGCTAGTAAGTATGTGACGTAAGAGAAATCTCCCAAATATTGTTTATTAGATATTCAAAAGTTTTTTTTATCTAGTCTCAGTTGCGTACTGTTCCTTACTTAGTATATTTTGTGATGTCCCGGAAAGTGCGTTTTTTTACTAACTACTGAACCACACATTTTAATCAATCAATTTCCAACATATTTTCAGGTTAGTTGTAACAAAATATATTTTTTAATGTCTACTTTTTGCCTTCCATATACGTATTTGTAGTAGAAGTTTTATGACTTCCGTTCAAGTCTATTTCCATTATAATTGGATGTTAAAAGAATTGTTTAACTTTTTTAAGTTAACAACAGCGTTGAGTGATTTATTTAAACTGAAAACGACATTTTTAAACATTTTGAAATGTATACAATTAATGTATCGGTTGGCATTTGTTTGATATTTAAATCACTATATAAAGTAAAAGTGTAACACGCACATAACTCAGAGGGGTAGGCAGAGACCACGGATTTCCATTTGATGTGGTCCTGATACAATCCTCTAAAAAGTAAAATAAGCGAGTATTAGTTAACATAGAGTAAATAATTTTAATAAACGAAATTCAATCATCTGAAATTTGTTACTTAATTTGCCGTAACTTTTAACGAATTATAATTCCATCGTCAGAAATAGTTCGAAGATTTGTTAAGTTTGCATACTAACAGTTGGGTTTCCTGTGACGAAAGACCTGTTATAAAACGTATCGTTTCGTTATTTTGAGTATTCTCGAAAAGTAGTGAAACCTCAGTATTTTTTTTTTGTTTATGTACGAATGATTTATTGAAATGAAAACAGAATGTTGGAGAAACAGTGGTAGACGCCAGCAACAACAACATCAGTTGCACGAATTGGTCGGCTCGCCCGGTGAAATACCACAACCACATAGAAGACAGGCGTGAAGTGGAAGTATTTTCGCGTTTCGTCTGATGAGTCTGGTACCGGAGGCCTAATTTTAGTCCTCTTTCTGTCCTCTAGGAGGTGGATTTGATGGAGGAGGAGATGCATAGGAAGGTCAAATATTCTCTTTTTGTGCGTATCCTCCTTCATCGATTGAGGGTAGGCAACGCATCTGCAATTGCGAAAGTCTATGGGCAGCGGTCGCTTCGCCATTTCGGCGAATTCATGTGGTCGCTTGCTCGTTTGCCATAATATAAAAAATATAAAAAAATACTGTATTTCGTCTTACCTTGCTACATGATCTTTGTTTTTAGCATATCTATTATTTAATTGTAATACATTTGTCACGTTACATTATTTCAATGGCTGAGTGACGTAAATCGACTGCAGTACGTGTCTCTCGGTTTCACAATGACCAGTCGTGGCTTATTAAATAAATCTAGTTTTAGCTTTTATGATGTTAGGTAGATGAGATGTACTGTCCTTTCAATAGTAAAACTTACACCATAACTTGGCCATTTAATCAAATACTTGTTAATGTAATGTATAATAAATTTCATGAGGCTACTGATTGAAGGGTTTTTCTACGTTACTTTAATTGTTACTATGTTATAGATAAAAAGCTTGAGTAATTTTGAAAATTTGTAATTAATAGCATTAGATATGTTTTCGTTAACGATCACAATTAAACAGTCAAACATTATTTTATTAGCTTATTAAAGGACGAAAGATACTTTTATTTGGTAACTTTGTTACGTGAAGGCTTATTCATTTGTTATCTATCGAATACGCCTACTATTGTATTAAGTATGTAAGTTTTCTTTGTTATTGCTCCTGTTATGTCTTAGTAATTTATGAATCAATCGATTGGTATTTTAACTAATATTGTGTCCATTTCAGAATGTATTGTTAAATTATTCAAACTTTCGTGAGACATTATCATTGACTCAAATAGGAAACGGCTTAAACATACGTACATTTGCCCGGTGTCGGCACCGACTAGTTTCGAGCCCATCGGGGGCCCTTCATCTGGGTGAGACCCTGATGAAGTGCCTGTACAAATGAATGTATTGTTGTTTAGGTTTGGATAATATTATTCATATTTTAACAAATTTAGTTATAGGGGAAAAAGCAATTTTTTTTTGTTTTATTATTATTTCGTCTTTTACACGTTAATACAACATTCCAACGATCGAATGTTAACAGAAATTAACACATAGTTACGTGACCAAAGTAGTTGCTGTAGTATTAAAAAAAATACAATTTAAAAGTCATAAACAAAATAAAAAGGTCACATTTCAAATAATTAGAATTGTTAATTTTAATTAAATATAACGGTAGCGACAGACTTCATTTTAAAATAATAGACAACGAATTAGTGAGTCACTTTTTTGTAAATGGAACGCGACCATAGAATTAATTCTGTGGACAATTTTGTGAATTAATTCAATTGTTTTTAAATGTTTTTACGGAAACAAATTTCGTAATATATAATCGGAATGGCGAAATAAATTTAATTGAAATAGAACTTTCAAAAACTTACCATTTTAATTGCCATGAGCAAAAATAAATTTATCCAAGGGCTTGAATAAATCATACATAAAACTTAAGGCCGACACTTCCGTTCATTTGAAATATATTTCATTTACATAAACACTTGTTTATTAAAATATCACTAGAAACATAATTTAAAACACAAGTTTTAAATACTAATAATATTGTCTCATTGTAATAAATATAGAATTAAGAAATCATTTTCTTGCAACACGCGCAGTTCGCGCCTTTTCTTCGGCGCATAGGGAAAAGTTTTTTTTAAACGTCTTCAACGGGCAACGATCGCCTGCGCACTGCCACACGTTGCTGTCAAGATAATGAAAGCGTTTTATAAACGGCCAGACTAAAGTTAATGAAATTGTGGTCATTTCGCCTTCAGCGTGGAAAAAATTATTACCAATTAATAAAAACAAGATTTTTTATTACTTTAACAAAATGTTGACACTTGTATTGAAATCTGTTTTGGTAGAAATTATTAATGTTATAAATATTTGTTTGGACGAATTCTGACATTTGAATAATGCACTATTTTAGTTAAATCGCTATTTTGATATTTTCGTTATCTAATTTTGTACTTTGTTTAAAAATTAATAGGTAATGTTTTAAAATATAAGCTGTCACTTATCTGACAGCATTTTTGAAGAGTTTGTAATTAATTTGAAACGTTTAAATTTTAAATGTTGTCAATCATTTTGGATTTTGTTATATTTATAACAGAAGTGCCAAGGTAATATGTATGTGATATTTATAAGTTTGAATTTGTGTTAAAAGTCGGAATATTATTTTTCGATTTTTAGTTGTTTATATAAACTTGGGCAGACGTAATACTAATGATACTAATTCAAAGCAAACTAATTGACCGTCCTGATTTTAGCAGCACATAAGACGCCGACACCGGCTTATGTCTGTAGCAATGAAGCGGCCATTTAAATTCAATTAATATGCTATCAAAATAAAACAGAGTTATTTTTATCATTTTTTAACGTTATTAAGAATTTGGATTAACTCGTTATTTTTGTCGGCTCTAATGGAATAACGCTTTCATGTTGATAACAATTTTGAATTGTAAACCACAGACTAATAATAAAAAAAACAAAGGCGTCAAATAAATGATAGCGCCATCTAAAGAGTTCGAGTGTAAAATCTTAACTCAAATACTAATATTTTTAAGTAATGTAAGAAGGAAATCCTATTTCAACATCTTTATTTGCTGCACTCACAGTCTTAAAGTGTACAGTTAGTTTTAGAAATGTATATTAAGATGCCCTTAGCGACGAAAATATAAGTAAATGCTCGAAATTTTTCAGTTATGTGGCGTTTATATTGTACATATAAAATTTTATATGACTGACGACATAATTTTTCCAAAGTCCCCCAAATGACACCGGTGCCAACCAGTCACCGGTGGAGCGGAAACAAAGACTGTCTGCAGCAAATTGGATTGCGCCGAATTTGATGGTAATTGCACCATTGTGTAAGTGCAGAAGTTGTTTGTTTAGTTAATGAATTTATTATAACTAACAAATCGACCGTAACCGTAAATGGCAAATTGTCACAATGCAGCAATCAGGAGTTTCATTGTGGTATTTATTTTTTTGCTTATGGCAACCCTATATTGTAATAATGAAAATTATGCTAAAGGACACGATATCCAATGCCTTAATAAATTATAAACAAAATACTGAAAATTACGGTTGTCAAAATTATGACAGCACAGACAAGGCTGTATGGCTTAGTTCCTTTGCCTGCTCTCGTGAGCGAATAGTAAAAACAATATGACAGCACATTGTTTAGTGCATGCAAGTATATTTCTTTTGTTTATCTAATCATTGCCGATATTATGTATGTATCAATTAAATATTCAATAACAATGATGACCAAAGTCTGATTGAATCTTTTTGATTGTATTTTTCTTACAATAATTACAAACAGTGGTACATAATAAATATATTATTAAATTTTCTAAATTTTCTATTTTTATTAGAAAGATCTAATTGGGAACCTAAATTACGAAGTCATGACTAATTAATTTAGCAAACTAAAATCACAAACATGACACAAATATTAACCTAAACGCAACATTCTCCGGTCAAATGTTAACAGCTGCGACGTTGATATGTTGCTTATATTTCGGCGTAGAGGGCGCTGACAGCTTTAATTACAGATTATATAAGCATTCACATTACTGACAGATAGTGTAAATTGAGATGTGCAACGAAATGTGACGGCTTTACACAACATTTCCTACCGTTGGCTAGATCATAGTCCAACGTAGAATCACCAGTTTAAAAATGTTGCCATCCTACACTATCTCTTTAAAAAAAAACAAAGACAACATTATGTAACATGTGTGAACACACATAAATGATACGACACAAATAATTACAATCATTAACTTAGATTAATAGTACACTTATTATACCTTAACTCATACATTTGACATTTAAGTATGTTCTTTTATCATAAATATGGTTAGTACAAGAATTCTAATTATTATTGTAATATTATTTAATATTCATAGAAATTCAAGTTTATGGATCAATTGTGAACAAGTTGTTCATCGACTATCCGTTATGGGAATATGAATTATTTATTTTATTTTAATTTACAGATGACAATACTCTGAATACGGATGCGCATAGCATAGCTGCAGATAAATATTTCGGTTGATTATGACAGATTATTAGGGTTCCCTTAGCGACCAATTGAGTACGGTTAAAGTACTTACCGCGAGCAAAGTGGAGAGGGCGCTTGCCATGAGCATAGTAGCAGGTGAGGGCGCTGGGCGCGGGCGGGGCGTGGGCGGCGGGCGCGGGGGGGCGCGCGAGCCCGCCCGGCCGCCCTCCGCCGCTCTACCACCGTCGCACCGCCATCCCGCACCTGCAACACAACAACAAATCACTAGGAGCCCAAACAATCATAACACAGGGGAAACAAATAGGAAGTTAAGAAGCTTGTGTAGTTGAAAACCAAGTACGTTGAACACCAAGTAGTTGACATAGCACGTACATATAATTGATTTTTAAATGTTGCCCACAGTTAATATTTCGTTACTATGTAACTGTTATTGAAATGCGTAACTTTGCAAGACATTTTACACAAAGTATCAACCACTTAATTGGAAAATACCGCTAATTACCTATGTTACACTAATGAGAAATAACAAATGCCTTTTAATATTTCCATTTTAAACGATTTTAAATAACATGTTGAAATCACACGAGTAGCAAGAAAACTTAGAGAGCAGAGTTCTCACACTCTCCCTTTCATTGGATGGTATTATGCAACATATATTTTAAAGCACAAATTAATTTGTAGAATACAATATCAACACAACGAAACAGCCAGTTTACATTTTTCTAGTACAGCGGTCGAAATAGGTTTATAACTGTCAAAAGGTAAATCTACGTTGGAACGCATCGCTGTACTGGAATAATTGAAACTGGGAATACCAGTTGATGGCATTATGCAATATATAGTGACAAGTTAATATAAATGATCTGTGGAATGGTTTACATATCCTTTATTCTATGACCTAGTTGTCTGAGTGTCGTTTCCACAGAATAAATTTATTTATATGTTGCAAAGCAGACGTAAATATGAGACTTACAAAGGCAAATAAAGAAATAAAGATAAGAAATTGAAAGGATGCCGACCTGATGAGCGGATCTTTGATATATACAGTTTATATGCAAAAATACGAGTATGTTACCTATATATTAATAATTTTTTACTGTGATGGTGAAATTTTAATGACTTGAGGAAAACGAACAATGCTGCTATAAAAATATACGCATTTCAATGGATATAATATTGATTGTTAATCTAAAACAAAGGTATTTAATCGACTCACACCTCCAATTCAAATCAATTATAGCAGCATGATTTGACAAATTAGTAGAAAGAAAATGAACTTTGGACCTTCCTGTTAGTTAATAAGGAGGTAAATCTATTGGACAAAATTGTAAGATTATGAATGATAAAGGCGCTTTATTATAAGCACTATCTGGTAAGTATCACGGCGCCAAGTTTTATCGCGCACGCAGAAATATTTTTATTGTGATTCATTAAGAGGAAACGTGCCTTTTATAAGAAATTGCATTCCTATTTACTGGTGTAATTTTTTTTAAGGAAACAAATGATTCAAACTTGCGTCATTTTAAACGAAAATAGATTAATCAAGTGTTAATCCGGATGTTATAATACTTTTAGAAATCCGCTATATAAAATTAAAGCATATATTTTGAGCTGACAGAAGAGCATTTTATTGATAAACTAGCTTTTACCCGCGACTCCGTCCGCGCGGAATAAAAAAAATGCACATAAGATAAAAAAGTTCCTATGTCCGTTTCCTGGTTCTAAGCTACCTGCCCACCAATTTTCAGCTAAATCAGTTCGACCGATCTTGAGTTATAAATAGTGTAACTAATACGACTTTCTTTTATATATATAGACTAGCTTTTACCCGCGACTCCGTCCACGCGGAATAAAAAAAAATAGAAAACGGGGTAAAAATTATCCTATGTCTACCTACCTACCAATTTTCAGCCAAATAGATTCAGCCGTTCTTGAGTTATAAATGGTGTAACTAACACAACTTTCTTTTATATATATAGATATAGATATATAGATATAGATTATTAATGAAGTAAAATAGTAAAAATTTGTTTTTAGGTAATGCGATTAAATGTGGATATATGTCAAAGGTAGAGGAAGACCGAAGGAAGTATGGATGGAGTGTGTGAAGGAGGATATCTCCTTATACTTCGCGTTGCGTAAGAAGGCGGCTGATAGAGATGTATGAATGAGTAGTATATATTACGATAAACCTCCGTAGGGACAAGGGCAGCATGATAATGATATTTATTGATTTTTAAATTTATCGATATCGATAATAATAATAAGAAAACCTCTTCGGACATTAAGTATCATAATAATCTCACAGCATCATTGAGTGTGAAGAAAATGTCGTCACAGTTAATCAAGATCCGTATCCTGTTGAATAATTAAAAAGTTATAAAGGCACTACGTCAATGACAGTAACCTTTGACAAATTAAACATCATTGCTATTTGCCACTTTGTAAGTGTGAATTTAATGATTCCTCGAATTTATGTCTATTTCGGATTATT
The DNA here is from genome assembly GCF_912999745.1 of Papilio machaon. Classification (NCBI taxonomy): domain Eukaryota; kingdom Metazoa; phylum Arthropoda; class Insecta; order Lepidoptera; family Papilionidae; genus Papilio; species Papilio machaon. Next base: position 6,532,960 of record NC_060005.1, read on the forward strand.
ATACATTTGTAGCCAGAAGTTTCTAGTTGGTTTGATCAACTCTGTCACTTTTTGTGTTTCTTTGTAGTGTGTTTTATTGAGATTATTCTACAAAGCATATTCTGCAATGTCCCGTGCCAACAATCTAACTCACTTAGGGAACGTACCCATACTACGTGACCCGTTTAGGGGGGGGGGGGGGGGGGGGGGTCTTTAAAATACTACGGTCAGTCACGGGAGGGGGGGGGGGGTTCAGCTTTTTGTCACGTAGTCGATTTTAATGAGAGAAATCTCGTATTTTTTCGACCTATACTCGAATATAGCGCGGTGTTTAGCGCTTTGTAAACTCACAGTTGGTGCATGGTGGTGCAGTGGACAACCTGTCTCGCGTGCGACCTCTGCGGATTCTATCCAGGAGGCTACAAGAAGTTTTATGTGTTTTGGAAGTCGTCTTTATTGCAGTCTTATGCAATAAAGACGAGTATGAGTCAAATTATTTTTTTTTTTAATTTTTGCCTGTGAAATGATTAAAAATCATAATTATGAATTACTACGTGTAAACAAAGGGGGAGGGGGGGGTCTTGGCATATACTACGAATGGTCACCGAGGGGAGAAAGGGGTCGAAAAATCTTAAAAAATAGGTCACGTAGTATGGGTATGTTCCCTTACATGATTATTATCATTACTCTGTCCCGAGGAATTTAAAAAAAAAACTTAAAAAGTAGCCTATGTGTTCTTTCAGATGATGGATGTTTGTTTTAAGATATCTCCGGAACGACACAACGGCTTTTGATGAAATTCGGCACAGCTGTAGAACGTAGTCTGGAAGAACACATAGGCTATTTATTAGGTTTTTTAACTGCGCGCCGACGGATTCGCGGGCGACAGCTAGTTTATATTATTAGTTATTTATAACAATGTAACGTTACGATAGTACTGAGAAATTCGTTTTCAATTGTTATCTAAGAATTTATGTTGAACTTCAAATCATTCAATCGCCTTATCATTTAATTGATAATGTATGTTTTTTTATAATCTGTCATCATATCGACTAAATCCGTCAATAAAGTAAACATAGGTACGGAATGCGATAATTTCCTCTGGTTTTTAATATGCTTTTGATAACGATTTAGTTTAAATAATTACCTCTTTTATGTCTCGTAAAAATTACTGAATACTGGGTAGAGGCATTGATGATCTATTTATCTATCTATTAGCTGTCGCCCGCGACTCCGTCCGCGCGGAATTAAAAAATAAAAATTAGTATCCAGACTATCCTCTACATCAGAGGTTTCAAATTCAATTTTGCAGAGGGCCATAAATTTTGAATTCGTAGGTGGGCCAGATTGTAAATAAAAAAAAAACTGAATTATTATAACGTTTTATTTCTTAGATTAGAATCGAATGAAGTCTAAAAGCTCTAAAAACATGATTCTTCTTTCTGTTACACATTGCGATCCCGGGCCGTATCTTTGACATGACTGCTCTACATCAAGGCCAAATTTCATCGAGATCCGTTGAACCTTTTTGGAGATACTTTCAAACATACATCCATCTAAACATTCGCATTTATAATAGTAGTAGCGGCGATTCGTTTGCTTTTAGCAGATTTTATTACATATCATTTTTTTTTGTTATCACTTAAAAATGTTAAAAAATTATGCATTTTGTTACATTTTTTTTCTGCAAGTCCTTATAACAATATAAAAGACATGTTTGTATAAACAAATTGTCGACTCTTAAATTAATATTACAACAACTTAAATACCAATGATTGTAATAACATTATTCATACAAATCTTTCCTTTCCTAAAATTGAATATTAACTACAATAGTATCTTAAAATTAATAGACATGACAACAAAACAAATACGAATCTATTCAAATTAATACCTTTCAATAAACGTTTTAAAGGTACGGTCGTGTCTAACCTCGCTTAGTCCTTCATAAAGTTTGTCTAATTCCTTCTATTTGTCACCGGTTTCTGAATTTTGTTAACATGACAATGAAGTGTCAGTTCAGTTAATCTCTTAAGCCTGTGGGCGTGGAGATGGTTGGTTAAAACGTTTAACATATTGCAGTTTTGATTCATTCAGTCGTTACTTGGCTTTTCGTATTGTTCATATGTCAGTAGAGAAACCATATGTAACTTTTTTTTCGAGGGGGAAATCTTCAAAAGATAATAATAATAATAATAATAATCAATTTATTTGCCAGAATATGGTACAAATGGTGTTACATGATTAGACGAACAAACATATTCTGCCACGTATGGCATGCAAATATTATATTGAATGCAAATTTAACCTTATTATATAAAATCATATTAGTAGGATTATTTTAGTCATTAATTATTTATTTATTATTAGGTCAACATTTTGATACTATGCCTTCTGGGGGAAAGACTGGGTTATGTGAGACTTGACTCACTAAAACCCTCTTGGTGGCTATCTTCTAGTGCAACTGGTAAGCCCCGGGATCCAAAGACACGCACCAGGACAAACCGTTTGTACCTAACTTGTAACTAACTATAAACGTAAACACACAACGATTAACGTAGTTTGCGCTATAAATAGCCTCGTTTCTAAATGTTGTGGGAGGTTGATTTATTCGCGTAATGTTTGTTGTTACAGAACATGAGGTCAATCACGAGGTGCTTTATCGTAGTCGATAATCATCTGAAAGATATACGGTCTGATGTTGACACCTTTCTAATAATAGGAGTAATTGGAACTTGTTAAAAGACCTAATTCTGTTTTTTTTGTTTGCATTTAATTTTGTACGTCGTCACTATTCTAGATTCCTTTACTTTTTACCAAATACTTTGATTCTAGTTTTAAGATACTTTATTGTGATGGCAGTGAATGAAACAGTCTTGCTTTGTTTGAATTCGAAATTATTAGCTTAGTGGATATGATGAAAGAAGTTTATTAAGAAGTCAGTTCATTACATCATCAAAATATTCCAGACTTTTGATAAATCTTAGGCAACTAAAAAATAGCAACAGATTAACATATATAGAAAATAGCAAGATCATACCACACTAGATCTTATATTCTATCTGGAAGACCCTCGACTTCACTAATTGGGTGTAGGCCATATTACCTCTCACACTCTCGCTGTTAAGCTCTAACCTCAATAAACCTAGTGAAATGACTATTAAACATTGAATACTTGTTAATTAGCTTCGTGCAGTAAATCCTTAAAGTCTTATGAAGTATCGCTTGCGTCAGTTTTAACTTCGGCCTCGAATTTATTGAAGCAGATAAGTTTGAATCACCCGATGATAACTCGGCTAACCTAACTTGTTCTAAGTCACGGCTCTTGTGAAATTTGCGTGACCTGTGAACTGTCTAGTAACTGCCTAGTAATATAATATAAATTAAATTTGAAAGCTTTAAATATAAAGAAGAATTTAGATATGACAGCTAATTTTATTTATATGCATATTTTCTTTTATAGTTGCTATATCTATAGTCCCTTCTTGTGCATATTCTCTGTTTTATAAGAACGGACAAACGATCTGCACATGCGTACTTTTACGCAATCTATCCACTTTTTCTTCGGTCTTCTCCTATCCTACACTAGATATTTTTTATATTTCCTAAAGTCACCTTAACTTCCGGGATTTCCATATACCATTGTACCATTAAATACCATCTTCTTAAGTCTATAAATCGGAGGTGGAATGTAGCAGCATGTTTGTTTTTAAATTTTTGATGGAATAAAAATATTAAGCAATCTTAATCGTACAGAACGGCTTTAAAATTCAAGTCACAGCGCATTCCAAATAATACTGGGCATGTTAAATATACAGTTCATTAATAACGTTAATTCGATCAGTTAATTACAAGCCAACTCGATCCGTTTAGTGTTAAATTATTTTAAATGCTTTTCGATTTACTTAATGTACTTCGATACGGCACAAAATTTTGTTAACACAAACTAGATTTGTTTGTTTGAATTAGATATTTTAAATGTATTCTGATGGCAAATAAAATATGACAAAATTTCTTTCATGATATGAATACTTCATAGGAAATGTTTATTTGCGCATTTGAAGACTATATATCTAAATATCTGTTGTCGCCCGCGAATCTGTCCGCGCGGAATTAATAAAATAAAATCTAATAAGCAGCTTATGAGTTTATAATGTTCGTAAGAAACGGGATTCTTACCACGATTAGGCTGTTTGAGCTCCCGGGATCCCGGGAATATCGGGAGCTCAAACAGCCTAATCGTGGTAAGAATCCCGTTTCTTACGAACATTATATTAGTAAAAACCACGAAAGTTTGAAGTTAGCTTATGAGTTTTTCCAGACTATGTTCTACGTCTGTGCCAAATTTCATCAATATCCGATGAGCTGTTCCGGAGATACTTTCCAACAAACATCCACGCATTTATAATATTAGCAAGATAATTTATAGCCAACTCAGTCCCAGCTATAACATATAGTTTGAGTATGTGAAAAATGGAAATGGTTGAAATTAACAAACAATTGATCCTAGTTGCCATACTGAATTCATCATCTCATCATCATCATCTCCCTGGCCTTTTTCCGCTCACGAGGGGTCGCCACACAAGGTTTTTCGTACTGAATTGAGTAACTAAAATCAACTTAAAAGATGATTACATTGATAAAGTTATAATTAATAGTATATATTATTATTAATAGTCAAATTATTACTTTATCATAATAATCACATTAGCCACTATTAAGGATTGTCTTTGATTGAACACATTCTTTATAATTTAATAAGACGGAATTAACTAAAATGTCTTTATTATTCTGGTAGCAAAGGGCAACCTTTTGGCTAATTCTTACTTAAAGATCTTGTTGATATTACTATATAGTATTGCTTCGTTTGTATTTCTTAGCGCTTAATCGAAACACTCCGAACGTAAGCTAAATATTTGCAAATCATTTCAACGTTCAGTCTTGGTACTTAGATTATGTTGAATTCCTTCAATTTATCGGTCCGAAGTACTCAGTATTTGAACAATTTCTAGGTTGAGTATTGCCTTTTATAAAATGCATGGAGGGTTTTTGAGGGTAATTGTAAAGAATGTTTTTTTTAACTACACTAATAAAAAGCGACCCGAGGGCCGGCTGACGTAGTGAATGTCTATAGGCTTGGATTAAATAATTTTAGGCGATCCGCTGCTCGTTTACCCTTCTCCTATATAAAAAACTACAATTAATGTTACCGTCCATACTACAACCATATTTTATATTATTTCTGGGGCATGGGCGGTGGTAACAGGTTAAGTGAGACTGTGTAATTCGCAGACCTATGACGCCCCTTTTTGGCCAGCACCTTTGGCGGTCGCCCAACTGCGCCCTACCGATACTGGTTACCATCTATAAAAACCAAATCGGAAAGTTGAAAAGCAAAGAGAATTAACCCTCTTATAAAGCAACGCATTGATCAGATAAAATTCAAAAGATTTTATCTCTATTTGACGTTCGTCTTCACTGAGGTCATAGTCTTACTGGTACTCCAATGGTCAAGATCATTTTTTTGGCAAAACTTGTTTAACAAACATCAATAACCTTAAAAACTTTTAAGAATTGTTTTAAAGCTTAGATAAATGCCTTCTAACATATTTAATTGGAAGGACAGATTAAGCAAATCAACAATTACGATTTGGTTACGCACAATCTCAGTGTATAGATCATTCGTGCGTTGCAATAAATTTATGAATCAATGATAGATTGTTTACTTGAATCATTATTTCAATTAAGCTATGACCTAATTGCTGCGGACATTTCATTAATCCTATCATTACACCTGTAATCATTAAATGGACTTGCTTTAACCGAAATTATTTAACTAACAATATTGCAAAATTGAATCTCGTAGTGATGTACCGTGTTCGTTTTGGTTACGGTTTACCGGTTTTGAGTGACCTAGTTAAATTGTTAGAGTGATATATGTTTGCCTATTTTAATTAACACCATATGCATGTGTAAATATTTCTACATGGCAATGCCAAATGAAATGAGCAGAAACTTTATATTTTAGCTCACTTAAAAGCTCGAAGAATAATGTCTCGTAAAGTTTATAATATTCGATTTTGTATATCATTATCGTCTGAAATGTACTCTTTTTAAATATCAGTAGATAATATATAGTTGTGTAAAATAGAGTATTTTCTGATTTTTCAATTTATCATAAATATGGGTAGAAAATCCGACATGTATTAGAGATAACGTGTCAGGTTATCTTCTTCTTCTTCTTCTTTTCAGCCACGTAACGCCCACTGTTGGTCATAGATTACCCAGAAGATCTTCATGATGATCGATCCCGTGCAACTCGCATCCAACAAAATTACTTACCTTTTTAATATTAGAGTGAGAGCAGATTTGATTTTATTTTTACAAAATTGTGTTAATTTTTATACTTGGTACATCCCTAAATTTAATAAATAGTGTAAACACAATAATTATTATAAACCACTTGAACATATTTCACGCTACGGGAATTTAATGATTGAAGTTTTAATTGAAATATAAAATATGACATTTGCAATTTGAACGGCGCCATGTTTGATCGTCGGTATCAGCCGCTGTTGTGGCTATCTGTACTCATACTGATTTATGTTGCCGGATAAAATTAATGAATTATTTAATGACGTAGCTATAAACGGTAATTTTATAAACCGATACTTCACAGTGAATAGTGAGGGGACATTAAACGGATAATCGTTTTTTTCCATCTCATATTATAGATATAATATTAGTACATTATGAACTACTTATATCTTACTAATATTATAAATGCGAATGTTTTAATTGATGATTGTTACAAGGTATCTCCAGAACCGGTCGAGAAATCTAGATAAAATTTAAGATGAATATAGGACATAGTCTGAAAGAACACATAGGCTACTAATTTTTTTTTTTTTTTATAAAATGCGCGGACGGAGTGTCGGGCAACAGCTAGTTTTAACTAAATCTAGAACTAAAGAAAATTCCCTACACTTATCTACTAAGTTAAAAGGCCGTTGCTGTTTAAGTTAAACATAATGCCAATTCCTTTTTTAAGTTTAATTAATGCCTAAATTAAAACATTTGAATTTGAAAAGTTTAATCATTAAAGAAAGCCTAAAGCTTCGTTAAGTCACTTGCAAAATAAAAGATCTGCTAGGGGTAAGAGCTCATACATTTTTCTTTATGATCTCCGAGTTTATTAGTCAGCATTACGTTCCACGTGATTTTGGTTGTCTACTGGCTATTAATTAAATAAATCATTCAGCCTTTGTGTAATTACATTGGAATTATGTAAATACCTTCTGTCTGTCCGCTGATATTAAATTAATTTATATACAGATCGTTATGTCGCGTGTAATATTTCTTAATACTCTAACAAAAGCTGTATAGATTACTATATTATTAAACATATTGTTAAGACATAACTGGTCTCACATACATTTGGCATACTCTTAAACGAGGTTTAGGCTAAGCGCCATCTCCGATCGGACACCTCCCGGTGAAGCTGTAAATGCCTCTTCAAGGCAAACAGTGACTACTGAGTCACAAAAAAAAACATTTGGATACGTTCTTACGTTTTATTATTCAATATAATATTAATACAAGACTTCGCTCATTGGTCGAAATTCAACCATAATTCATAATCACAGATTTTTTTTAGTATAAATAGCTTTATGCATTTTTTCTGCACAATTACTTTAACTGGGTCAAAAATCTTCATCCTTTCGCGTTAATTCCTTAAAAAGGATTACAAATTTTTCACTTCACGTATTAATAATACATTATAACTTATGCATGTTATTGTAAATAACATTGTTGTTATTCAATTAATTAATGTCTCAACTAAATGCAACGACTGCGTAGTTTATTCTTCAACAGTAATAACAAGAAAAACATTGCAACAATATTCAATGAAGGTTGAAATAATGCCCATAACGCCTACACTCATGTAGATGACACTTGGCATAGAAGTGTCGTGGTCAATCGTTAATAGTTTGCAATAAACAAGCAATTAGATCACTCACTGTGGGTTTCTGAGAGCTAAATATCCGTTTAAAACATATTTTTATCTCTGTTTTGTGAAAGATAATGAAAGATTTTGGTTTCGCAAACTCACAGTAAATCAACAGTTATCCGTCTATGATTATGTCAAATTATTGAAATTGGCGAAATCTTTAGTAAATTAAAAGAAATAAAAAAGGACGTAATGTAACATTTAGTGGCATATACACTCAGAGAAGAGATGCTTTATACAATTTTTAACAATAAATTAATTGAAGTTACATATTTTGACTCACTTAAACGTTAGTTCAGAAAATTTTCTTATTATTATCCTTATAATACTGACTAATCTGTAGTGATGTACGATGTTTTTACATCTAGTATCAGAAGGCACGTAATTTAAATGATGCACTCGTGAAATCAATTATCTGTGCTGAGTGATTAGCTAGTCCTACCCACCCTGTCTGCAGCGCACAGACCACTTATCTACAGAGATTTTATTGCGTATTCATTATTAATTATTTATTTGTTTACCATAGATATGAGGAGGCGAAATAGCTTATCGTTTCTAATTGTTGATCTTAAATCGCATAATCTGTTAATAAGTATGGCAATTTATTGTTATTTACTTTATATAAGAGGACAGAATCTGAGTTTTTATGGTTTTCAGTAAATTCAAAAAGATAAGCAACGTAAATGACGTTGCTTATATCTAAATAAACAACGAGTTAAAATCATAACTTTTTTTATTTTAATTGAGATCAAAACTCTTGTCTAACAAGCTGGTCACATTAATTTATTTTTTGGTCAAAGAATTTGAGTACTTTTTTGTGAATTCCTGTGTTAAAACCTTATGGAGGCGTACTTTTCAAATGAGCTTATTTGGTTTTATTTATTAGTTAGACTTTACTTATATCAACTTTTTCAGTGTAAAACAGATATTATAATAGTTGTGAGGAAATAAATAAATTACAAATTAGTATAAATAGAATTTGCTGACTCTGTTAGTAGCTGCTCTGTTAAAGCTATAAAAAGAGGTGTTTAATCAATGAGAAAGTTGATAAATATTATTATATGTTGTGAATCGCGGCCAGTGCTGCTGCACGGCGCGACGCAGCACCACGGGGACAGATCCAGTCTAATCTATTAAGGTATTGCAGAATTATGCAGATTGCTTGTAAGTGAATAGTTAATATTCAACGTTTATAACGGAACTAATGTCTCGCACATTAAGGGATTTCATCATGTTTGTATTTATAAAGAAAAATAATAAATCATACCAAATACATAAGAAACAAAAAAAAATATTTAATCTATAAAAAAATTTTTTTTTACTAATTATTTTCCAGCCATATCCATTCCACTAGTCCCTCAGTGAAACATTAAACTTGCGACAGTTAATATCTTAAGTTTTCTATATCATGTTAAGACGAGAACATTTTTAAATGGTAAAAGGCTACTTAATGTAGTAAGAAGGAGATGTATACTAACAAAAAATATTTGCATTATGGTCTAAACCATTATCCCCCAATATACCCACGCGTGTCGTGCTAGTAACTCGCCTGTCATCACGCTACGATATCCTATGACTACAAATTTAGAACTTTCTAGACAAGAGATGAACCATAAACAACCGCGCTACACGACCGGCCACAGACAATATTATATGGAAAAGGATAACGCCCAAACACGGATACTTTGTTAGGTTATGTTCGCACTGTGAAGAAAAGTCATACTTCAAAGTGAATGAAATATAAAAGAATGACATAGTGATAAAATTATGTACATTATATAATTATTTACTTATTTACTATAACTATATTACTATAACTTATTTTCCATTAAAGTATTACAAAAACAACAGGAACAATACACGTTCATGTTTACGTATGCATTTATGTACGAATGTAGAAGAAGCGAAAGAGGTGTGTCAGGACCGCGCCAAATGAAAGTCTGTGGTCTTTGCTTACCCCTCTGCTGGGATGCCAAGTTTTGTTTTAGGCTTTGAAACTCTACACAGATAAAGTCGCGGACAAAAGCTAATAGAAAATAATTTCGTATAGTGCGTATAAGTTAGTGGGTTGTTTATCGCATGAGATAAGGACCCGCCAATATGTTTGGGTCGTATGTTGCGGAATATCGGTTCGAACCTGGGCTACTTTATTACTATCGTGCTACTTTCACAATGGGAGTTAGATCGTCCTTTGTCTTGGATCCGGAACAAAGATCGCTTTGCAGACAAACACGTTTTCGTATGTTAATCGAATACTGGAATAAGTTGTTGAGTCCTGTATGGGATTGCTTACTTAAATGGTGGGGCGTCAGTGTCTGAAATTCATTAAAGTTTTTTGTAACTGTTCTAAATTATGTTATGTAATGTTTGTAAACAGGTTAAAATTATAAATATGTTATAGGGATAAAGCCATCAGAACTATTTTTGTTATTTTTTATATCAACGAATATTCTGTTTGTTTGAAACATGGAATTCTGTCAAAGAGTAAAAAGTCCTCCCGCCTGAAACATAGAGTATATCTTACCAAACGATTTTCAACTTACTGGTATTGCCACATGCTTCTTGTATTGCCAGCATCATCTAAAAAACTTACTCATCTAATAATATTTTAATTTATTAATTTAATTGACTAAAATATTTTTAAATGATATTGCAAAGTAATCTACAGTTTATCTTACGAAATATTGCACAACTGTAGCTCTTTCATTAAATCATTACTAGTCTTCTTGAAGAATTTATACACAAATATTTCATAATATTGCTTATTACTTCCCATCTGTTTAGTAATAATTTAATTATATAACAAAGTCATTAATTAAATATGTTTCTCTGTATTGTAAATGACAAACTTAAGAGTTATATTCAGTATTAGAAAGGGATTTAAAATGAGATACAGAATATAGTACTTCAAGTGAAAATTCAATAAATTTAACTAGCCGCCGCGACATCGCCGGATACACCTCGCTTACTGATGCTATTTAGATCTACGACTCGCTAACATTTTCATATCGTTAAAATAATTGAATAAACACCAATTACATTAAATATAATATCAACGTAACATAATGGTAAAATAAAATTTGTAATTTACTTCCCGTCGCGTACGACTCTGTCCGCACGGCATCAAAAAAAAGTAGTGTTTTCTTCTAGACTACGTTCTACATCTGTGCCAAATTTTAACAAGATTCGTTGAGTCATTCTAGAGACACTTTCAAAATAAACATCCATCCATCCATTTAAGCATTCGCGTTTATAATATTAGTAAGATGAAGTAAATTTTTAAAGAAATTTAATAATTAAAAACTATAAACTCGACGTAAATGTTGACTAGATGTTACGACAGGATCGCATATACCATTGTTTTCTTTGTTCATTTCAAGGAGAATGAAAGAGATGGTATTACTAGCGTAATACAGATGTAACGACGGCAGAGATTCTCATAAAAACTTACTGTTGTACTACAAAAAAAAAATATTTAGAAACTGTTTACTTAAACACGTGTTTTAATCCTTTGAATGCCGGTAATTAATATAATGGACTTTAAAGTGATTATAAAACAGTTTGTTTTATCCTTAAATATGTGTGACCATAATTTTTTCCGGTATCAGAAATTTGTTATTTATTTGTTAAGATCCCACTTCGGATGCCTAAGCATAATCATTTTTCAATATTCATAATTTCTGGTAATGTCGTATGTCGTATGTCGAAACCAACCGTAAGTATTTTATGGTTAGACTCTTACGTTTTTATGCCGTTTTAGTATAACACTCTCATAGAATAAAATTAGGCAAAGGTAACCTTTGGAACTGCCAAAGGACAAACGTATCTTACTCGTGGGTGTTCCATCAATAAAGAGGCAGATGTTAGATATTAATGGTTGGTTCTGAGCTGATTTAATATAGCATTATGAATCTCGACAGTACGTTGCATTTAAATAATCATAATCAATTTAGTTACAAGTGCCGCTACTACGCTCCAACTGTTTACTATTTCGCTGTTGTATTGAACATATTTATTATGTGTATATTTATTTATGTAATATGTTAAAATAGAAAAGTATTACCATTATTTAAACGTCTATATCAATATAAATTATAGATAACCATGTTATGATTGAAGCGATGAAGAGTGTTTGTGGCTCAGGGGTTAAGCACTTGACTTGCAATCTGCAGGTCCTAGGTTTGAATCCCGCCATGTACCAATGTGTTTTTCGATTTTCGATTTACATATGTAAATTTATCCGACGTCTTACGGTGAAGGAAAGCATCGTGATGCTGCACATATCTGAGAAAAAAATCAATGATATGTGTGAAGTCAACCATCCCGCACTGGGCCAGTGTGGTTGACTATAGCCTGGTAAGCCCTAACTTTGGCGTTGAGCCCCTCAGTGGGGTCGTATAGTGAGTTGATAATGATGTTATCATTCTGTCGCTCTTCTTTTGTATGTCTTTAATCGTTTTAAGATAGTATAGGATCCTACACATTTTTATAGGTCGTATTTATCCCACTCATTTTCTTAGCATTTTCATGTGACATTTTTGACATAAAATTCAATGACATAATAAGATTCTTTATTCAAAAATGAGGCAAGTATTTGTATATTTGTTCATGTAAAAAATTGTTATTATGTTCGATAACATCATTAACCTTTGCTAGAAGCCTTTGCAAGTTAAGTACTAAGTCTTTATATCCACGTGTACACTCCGACACGACATCAAGGATGTAACCAACACGTTTATATTGTTTTGCACAGCATACGTTGCGTAGAATTATAGTGATCAATAGTCTTACGATGGGTTCAATGGAGCAATATAAATTATTGCATTACGGGGCATTTATGAAAGTCGACCGTTCGGCGCCAGTTAGCAAGAAGTCTCGTGATTGATTAATGTTTGGTATTATAAACAGCTTCTGTACTGATTTGTAGTGGACTTATGATGGATGTGAGGATTGACCCGAGCGACCTCTGACTGTGTTGATTAAACATTCTATAAACGTAAATACTTAGAAGATTACTCATACTGCCGAATTATCAAGAATAAGCTACTATACAATGGTTAAATATTGCTATTCTAAATATTATATCATATTTTACTGGTCTTATATATTAACAGATATTATACAAACAAAATACATTATATTTTACGCAAATAAAAGCGTTGCCTATTGCTAAAATTGGTTTAAACAATTTTTAGTTTATTATAAACAAACAAACCATTTATGACTTGAAGGTCTGACTTGAAGGGTATGAACTTAAAGGTGCTGTAGTTTAACTCGAGTAAGCAGTGATCAATGTGAGACCGAATGAGTATGACTTAAGTTCTTACTTTATATTTTTTTATCGAAAGGTGGCAAACGAGCAATCGGTCACCTAGATTCGCTGAAATAGCGAAGCGACCGTTGCCCATAGACATCCACAAATGCAGATGCGTTGCCTACCTTTAACCAACGGAGAAGGGACGCACAGTAAGAGGATATTTCCCCTTCCTATAACATTAGACTTCCAATTCACGCCTGTCTTCTGTGTGATCGTGGTATTTCACCGGGTGTTAGCGTACATTTATAAAGGTGTTTTAAATATTGCATTTCTTGAATATAATTGGATATATGTAGGTCGCATTAGTCGTGAGGTGAGATGATGTAGCGAGTGAGTGCATTTGCCGACGTGTACACTTAGTTCACTTATCAAGTCTGTAAATCAATGCGTAAAGGTAAATAAAAATCTAAATAAATGTGATTGTGATTCAACAGATGGAATCTGAAAATTAAATAAATATTATAAAACGTTTTTAAAGGAGGTGGAATAAATTTAAATAAAGTATGTAAGTTATAACCATGTTTAAAACAAAAAATATTTGTCATTTAGACTAACTGACGCACTATTTAATGGTCACTCAGGGATACCTTTCGCGAAATTAAGTACGACAGACTAACAAGCTTCTTTTTTACTTTGGGAGCGGTAGACGATAGTACAAACTGCAATGAAAGTTATGCATTTTAATTAATTTGGCTCTTAGACTATAGTGTGTAGACTTAGGCTAGTACATACGTAAAAATATTATAACATAAGATGCAGAACAAATCTGTGTGTAAAGGTAATAATACTGTTATATTTTCAATCGATATTATAGTATCGATTTAATATAATCGATTTATTGAATATCGATTTTATAAGATTAATATAACGAGCGTAGCGTCATTCGTCTTGTTCAAGCGACGCCGGCGCCGACTGAGCGCAACATTCAACCGGTTAGACCACTGTAAGTATAGAATTATACAATTTTATTATTATTAATTTTGAAATTAACTTTATTATTACAATACCTTGACAGTCTGGACTAAAAGCCTATCCTATAAGTCTAGCTTGCTAAACTCATATTGCAAGCGTACTAAAAGCCTAGAAAATTTTAAAAACATATTAACGTTCATACTATTAATAATAAAAATGTATAGTTTCCAAGTCTACACTGTACGTTGTCTCAATATTGTTTTGTACGCATGATTAAATACGTTAGCGATAAGATTGTGGGCACAATGTTGGAATTGCATAAAATGTACATAGACCAGCTACACATTGATATGTGCCGCACCTGTGGCTTTGCCGCATGGGGTAGACAGGAATGTTATTCATATCAAATTAGCACAAAATGTGTACATAAGTACCACCATTTTAATCACTTAAGGTCAGTATATTATTAGTTATTAGGTAAGTTTTCGAGCTTTTCGATTATATAGCTTCATTTAGCAAAACATGTACAGTTTTGCAATCAGTTTTAAATCTTACTAATATTATAAATGCGAATCTTTGGATGGATGTTTGTTTGAAGATATCCCCGGAACATAGTCTGGTAGAACATATAGGCTACTTATTTAGTTTTTTTTTTTAATTCCACGCGGACGGAATCGCAGGCGATAGTTAGTTTGATATTAACCTGATTGTATAAAGAAAGATGGTTGGAAAATTAAATTATATATTCTTATGTTATTCTCTAATCAAAGAGCCATTTGTGAAAGAATTTTTAATGTCGCTTTGTAGTTTTTAGTTAATTTGGAATAAATAAACTGACAAATATTTTTTCTTTATAATATTGTACAATAAGTTACTAATTAAGTGAAGCAGGATATAAGTACATCCGTCTTAATGGTTATTAATTAAATATAAAAACAGCAATAAACTTTTATTATAATAATTATTCGCGAGCGTCGGTGGCTCAGGGGTTAAGCACTTGACTTGCAATCTGCAGGTCTTGGGTTCGAATTCCGCCATGTACCAATGTGTTTTTCGATTTACATTTATCCGACGTTCTTATGGTGAAAGAAAATATCGTGATGCAACCTGCACATATCTGAGAAGAAATTCAATGATATGTGTGAAGTCAACCCACACTGGGCCAGCGTGGTTGACTATGGCCTAATCACCCCTAACTTGGGGTAGGCTCCGAGCTCCTCAGTGAGGACGTATAGTGAGCTGATGATGATGATGATAGTAATAATTATTCACTTGTTTGATTTTTACCTTACCATTTACAAAAGATCGTGACAGTCTAAAGAAATAACATACTTAAGGTCATTTTGATTTAGAAAAAACTTGAAACCACAAATAGTTAGAATAACAATTGCAAGCGCAAAGTGCAAACTGTTAACTATACAAGTGTTAATTTTATAAAGGTGTGGGAATACTAGAGCGATTCCTTTTAAAATAATAAAATTACTAACTTAACGGAAATAATTCAATGTTATAAAAGACTCTTAAAACGTCCTAAGAAATTAAAAGTTATGATTTTCAAGGAAGCAGTAACAAGATTGGATTTGATTTATTGGATTAATTATTTAACATGATGTTTAATTCTTTGATTTATTTTTACATATATAGCCGTTTTAAGGCTAACAATATGATTAATATAATTTTACAAAAGCCAAGAAATAGCTTACTTTATAATCATTAAAGAAATCTTTCCAAAAATAACTTTTCAATCCCAATTCCAATGAAAATATGTGTGAAAACGTTCATTGTTCGCTTGTTACATTACACTGTGTTGTGTGCACACCCTAATTAGTCATAATGAACGCGTGAGGAGAGCTTTGTTGCAAAGATATTACTGTTAATGTGTATGAAAGTTTTCCTTATTTGCTACATACACAGTAACACACCCGGATCTGTCCGCTAAGGTTGAATACTAACCACTATGAATGTGCAACGCCAACATTAAAAGTAAGATTACAAATTTAAAACGTACATATATTAATCAAGATACTAAATCAAAAAGTTTCAAGTTTTAATTGACATCAGAAGTAGAGTTTACAGTCTCTTGGTTAAATCCAAAAATTTATTAATATTACTATTTATAATAATTTTTACAATGGACTCAGTACATCTGATTTTAATTGGTGTTTTTTTTAACAAAATGAGCAGATTGCTATACGAACGTATTCAGTATGCAACCTAAAATGGGTCATGACAATCTGACGAAATGCAACTCTTCGTTACCGCGTGACTCAGCACGTCAGATTCATCTTGCTAACTGACACAAACGTCAAACTGTCATGACACACCCACGTGTTGCATTAGCTAACTTAGATTAACTTAAACCAATACAACTTAATGAGTTGTGACCGCGATAATTTATTGTTTATCGATTAAGTGTCTCACTTAGATTTATTAATTGATCACTAAGGAGACCCTTAATATGAAAAATTAAACCAATTACTAAGATCAAAGTTTAACAGTAAAAATTTAAGAAACTACCTGTCTGAGATTTTCAAATCAATTTACTATCAGTTCGAAATAAAATTAAAATCATTGTAAAACCTTAAAGTGCAATGCAATATCTATTAATGGACCGGCAATAGATTAAATATCTAGGTATAATTGGCGCTAACGAAGACCGAGCTTAGGTATTTAGCACTAAAACTGTGAACTAGGAATCTAGTTCGGTAGGTACTAACATTCCAACAGCAATTAATCAAAAAGAATAGGAACTGGTTGTAAACGACCTTCTAAGGATATACTTGAGGCAAGGTATGAAATTATGCTTAATCCGGATTATTAGTTAAAGGCGGGTTTCCACTGTACGTGATTTTACAGACGGACGCAAGGTTGACGACCACGGATAGTCACACGTCAAGCACCATTTACTAACGTCACGGACGTAGCTTTTTCTACACCGACGCCATGGAAACCTGCCTCAATACATAAATAATACGAAAATAACAACAAATAAAGGTATCATTGTTTATAGCCAGTATAGAAATTGTTTCATAGTATTGCAAATTATATCGTATGAGAAATTTTACCAAAATGAATTTTGTTGTAAATTTTACACAGACCTAAAAAACCTGATTGTAATTTTCAAGTTTTCAGCGTTTCGTTATTTTTTTTATAATGCTAGTCATTAGACTGATGGAGACCCCTTAATACGTGAGTTAAGCCGTTTCTTAATTAATTAGTCATTAGACTGATTAACTTTAGATTAACTTTTTTTTTAATAAAACATCGTAAAAACTTTCTCAAATATTATATTTTTGTATCATCCTTACTAATATTATAAATGCGAAAGTAACTCTGTCTGTCTGTCTGTCTGTCTGTCTGTCTGTCTCGCTTTCACGCCAAAACTACTGAACCGATTTAAATGAAATTTGGTACACAGATAGTCTAGAGCCTGAGGATGGACATAGGCTATATTTTAACGCGAAAAAGGGGTTGTAAGGGGTTGAAAGTGGGGGTGAAAGTTTGTATGGAAGTGTCGCCTACTATTGTTTACTGAACCGATTTAAATGAAATTTGGTACACAGATATTCTAGAGCCTCAGAAAGAACATAGGCTACTTTTTAACGCGAAAACAGGGTTGTAAGGGGTTGAAAGTGGGGGTGGTAATTTGTATGGAAGTATCGTCATTTTTACAGTTAGAAGCATGAAACTTCTGTCTAAGGCTGCTAATTTGATATAAATAAATATGAAATTCAATTTCTGTAGAAATTTTACTCTGAAGGGTGCTAAATAACAATAGGGGATGAAAATTTGTTTGGGAATATGTGAGGTTTAGGTGAATGTTTTATTTAATATGTTTTGCTGTTACCCTTACTGATATTTAGTCTAGAGCTCGAGAAAGAACAAAGACTACTTTTTAACGCGAAAAAAGGGTTGTAAGGGGTTGAATGTGGGGGTGGTAATTTGTATGGAAGTATCGTCATTTTTACAGTAAGAAGTTTGAAACTTCTTTCTAATGCTGCTAATTTGATATAAATAAGTAAGAATTTCGATTTTTGTAAAAATTTTACCCGTAAGGGTGCTAAATAACAATAGGGGATGAAAATTTGTTTCGCAATATGTGAGGTTTTAATGAATGTTTTGTTTAATATGTTTTACTATTATACTTACTGATATTTAGCTTAGAGCCTGAGAAAGGACAAAGATTAATTTTTATCGTGAAAGAGGGTGTATAAGGGGGTAAAAGTAGGGGTGGAAATTTGTATGGACGTATCGTCATTTTTACAGTTAGAAGCTTATAACTTTTTTTAGGCTACTAATTTGATATTAATAAATAGGTCATTTAAAGTTTGTAAAAGTTTTACCCTTAATGTTGCAATATAATAAGGGAATAGGGGATGAAAATTTGCATAAGAGTAAATGAATATTTTGTAAGTTCCATTTGTTTTGTTGTAATTTTTTATAAGTTTAAATAAAATACCTCAACAACAACAACTAAATTCACGCCCATAACCCAGAGGGATAGGTAGAGACCAAACACCTACATTTGGTGTGGTCGTGGCACACCTATCTCTATGTCTACATCCATACATCAACGCATAGCACGTCGGTCAAGTAAAATAATAATCCTTAAAAAAAATGCTTAACGAAAACAGTATTTCACGCGGACGAAGTCGCGGGCACAGCTAGTAAGAAATAATTTTCCTTAAGGAGAAATCACAAGATATGCTAACAGTTATATCGTAAATATAAACTAACAAGTGCACACAGTTTTGTCTAAAAGCGATTTTCTGTTTTACTGCCTTTTTATGAGCTATAAAGTCAACAGCGTCCTCTAGAAAAAATCATCTAATTTTAATGAGTTTAGATTTATTAGATTAACCATTAACTCAGTTGACTTTATACATTCAGTAGCTTTCCAAGTGTTATGTTAAATGTCCATGGAAGGAAATTCTTATTTCAAAAGAGTTGCACAATATTAGTTTAAACAAATTTGGGATACGAGTACAATCAGTGATTGATCCCGCAACAACAATATTTGTTGGGTTCACGAATTGGCCGAGTCGACCGGTGCAATACCACGACCATACAGAAGACAGGCGTGAAGTGGAAGCAATTACGCGTTTCGTCTGATGAGTGTGGTACCGGATACCTAATTTTTTGTCCTCTTTGCCTTCCCATCCTTTTCTTAGAAGAAAAATTTTAATCGCAAATAAAATTGAGCTTTATTTGAAACAAGTTTTCATTTTACGCTTGCTCTTGATAATGTACTTGTAGCCCCGTACTGTGTGAACTGACTCTTAAGCGAAAAGTTCCAAAATGTTTTCATGAAAACTTTTCAGATTGTAAAGAAGGCAAGAAGTTTTACGCGATTGTTTTGTTAGTGTAAGCTCACGATTAGCCTCGAAATATTCAATGTAAACTATACTGCTCTATTGAATGGCATACTGCTATTGTTAACTATGACTTCTAGTAACCAGGGGTCAACAATCCTTGGATTGACAGGGTCAAGGTCACGCACCGCGATTTGTATGATAGAAGTCATCGAGTTTCATGTGACCCAGTCACGAGTATGAAGTGGATTGAAGCAGATCAAATAGTCAGTTCCGGTTGACACCTAAGCGATGCCAATTACATAACGGTAGAATTCCACTGCCAACAATACTTGTATAAAACAATGTCTATTATATTGTAAACAAACATAAAATATTTTGTAGAATTATGTTACGTAGATCCCAGCATTCACCATGGTATGAGTTGAGTTGAATAGAGAATTCTGACGACCGATAAGGTTGCATTCACTTAATTTTTATACCACAGATAGGACGAAATATGGTATAACTAGCTGTGCCCGCGACTTCGTCCGCGTGAAATACTGTTTTCGTTAAGCATTTTTTTTAAGGATTATTATTTTACTTGACCGACGTGCTATGCGTTGATGTATGGATGTAGACATAGAGATAGGTGTGCCACGACCACACCAAATGTAGGTGTTTGGTCTCTACCTATCCCTCTGGGTTATGGGCGTGAATTTAGTTGTTGTTGTTGAGGTATTTTATTTAAACTTATAAAAAATTACAACAAAACAAATGGAACTTACAAAATATTCATTTACTCTTATGCAAATTTTCATCCCCTATTCCCTTATTATATTGCAACATTAAGGGTAAAACTTTTACAAACTTTAAATGACCTATTTATTAATATCAAATTAGTAGCCTAAAAAAAGTTATAAGCTTCTAACTGTAAAAATGACGATACGTCCATACAAATTTCCACCCCTACTTTTACCCCCTTATACACCCTCTTTCACGATAAAAATTAATCTTTGTCCTTTCTCAGGCTCTAAGCTAAATATCAGTAAGTATAATAGTAAAACATATTAAACAAAACATTCATTAAAACCTCACATATTGCGAAACAAATTTTCATCCCCTATTGTTATTTAGCACCCTTACGGGTAAAATTTTTACAAAAATCGAAATTCTTACTTATTTATATCAAATTAGCAGCATTAGAAAGAAGTTTCAAACTTCTTACTGTAAAAATGACGATACTTCCATACAAATTACCACCCCCACATTCAACCCCTTACAACCCTTTTTTCGCGTTAAAAAGTAGTCTTTGTTCTTTCTCGAGCTCTAGACTAAATATCAGTAAGGGTAACAGCAAAACATATTAAATAAAACATTCACCTAAACCTCACATATTCCCAAACAAATTTTCATCCCCTATTGTTATTTAGCACCCTTCAGAGTAAAATTTCTACAGAAATTGAATTTCATATTTATTTATATCAAATTAGCAGCCTTAGACAGAAGTTTCATGCTTCTAACTGTAAAAATGACGATACTTCCATACAAATTACCACCCCCACTTTCAACCCCTTACAACCCTGTTTTCGCGTTAAAAAGTAGCCTATGTTCTTTCTGAGGCTCTAGAATATCTGTGTACCAAATTTCATTTAAATCGGTTCAGTAAACAATAGTAGGCGACACTTCCATACAAACTTTCACCCCCACTTTCAACCCCTTACAACCCCTTTTTCGCGTTAAAATATAGCCTATGTCCATCCTCAGGCTCTAGACTATCTGTGTACCAAATTTCATTTAAATCGGTTCAGTAGTTTTGGCGTGAAAGCGAGACAGACAGACAGACAGACAGACAGACAGACAGAGTTACTTTCGCATTTATAATATTAGTAAGGATTAATAAAATAAAACGAAATTAAAAAATTGTGCATATTTAAATTATAAATTAAAACAATTTGTAAAAAATGAACGAAACAATATGTCAGTTGTTATACTTTCTTAAGTCTGTGGATCAATTTGTCGGCTTACGTCT
Organism: Papilio machaon; assembly: GCF_912999745.1. NCBI lineage: Eukaryota > Metazoa > Arthropoda > Insecta > Lepidoptera > Papilionidae > Papilio > Papilio machaon. The sequence continues at coordinate 6,554,502 of NC_060005.1, forward strand.
GGGTCGATAACACCGGCCGCCTCTGGTTCTATCTCGTTATCGTCACGGTGTAACACTTGTTGACACGTGGAAGCCACTTCACTGATTATCTTCCTTACACTCTTACTTTAAATCGATTTTATTTTTAATGCCCATTGAACGGGTCATGAACTGGAGATGTTACCCTAATGTAAATCTTTACTAATTAGGGTAAAAGACACCATTAATTGACACCTTATCAAAATACTGGTAGATCATTCGTTCGTTATTTTGTCTAAAGAAAAGGCAAAAGAAAAGTACAGAAATACATACCTATTGAGTAGCGAAGGATTTAATAATAACATTCATAGAATTTAAATTTAAATGTAAGAATAAATACATCTATTTATTTTATCATCAGTACACACGGGGTACGATGTCAATCACCATGAGTTTAGGTTTTAAATTAAAATCCATATTTTTAAACATCAACAAACAAGGTACGATTCCAAAACGGCCTGAAGTCATGATAAGCTGACAGAATAAACTGGTATCGATTAAAAAGTGTTAAATCGATTCCTAGGACAGTCGAGTAGAGACAGTTTATCTTAATAGCCATCTGATGCACACCCACCGCCGGCTGACGAACTGTGAACATATCCCGGAGCTAACATTTGTATATGGTAATTGTGCATCTAAGGAATGCAAACAAATATAGCTTCTAACCCGTACTGAATAGTGATCAAAATCGTTTGTATTGATGAGAAGTTATTGATGGGTAAGAATTTTAGTTATTTGCTCGATCTCACGTTGAATATTAACAGGTTATGAGCGAAAACGTATCGGATGGTTTTATGAAAAAAAAAAATTCCAGCCTGTATTAATTTCATTTAATAAATAAGTCTTGACAAACTTGACAAATGCTATTTTTATAAGTTTCAACAATTAACTTAACTAGAATGGATTATTTTCTTATCTATACGTATTATTAAAATTGAAGTGTCTGTATGATATTAAAAAAATATTTCGTACATTTTACGTGCATGTATACGTAGCTGATATAGAAATTATTTAAAATTTCTGTTTATCTGTCTGTTGCGTTTGTTCCGCATAGTCTCCAGATCGGCTGGATTTTGACTGATCTTTGACGGGAATAGTTGATGCACGCGAGAATATTATTAAGTACTTTTATTTTAATTCTGCTCCGGCATAGTCCTTAAAAGTTTTTCCTATCATATTAAACTTGATTTAAATTATTTGAGATTCGAATAACCATCGATAAAACTCCTGAGCTCATCGAAGAATGTCGTGTTAGCAAGTTAAGCAATTTTACATCCTCGACATTGTAAGGTTGATCAAAGCAATTTTTATGAACAACACATTTTTCTCAGTTACTACATAAATTGGTTGGTTTATTTTTTATTGGAAGTAATATGTTAAGTAGCAGTTTAACTTGAGGACATTGATTATAACCGTACCAGAGTAAACTGTTGGGTGTAATTGCGGCTTGTGATGGCAGGGAATCAATCTACACGACGACGCGCTGATAAGTGCTGTGATAAATATAAAGAATATAAGAGTGCGTTTACACAAGATGTAAAAATCGAAGTTAGTTAGCTACTAGGTTTCGCCCGCGACTCCGTCCATGCGCAATTAAAAACTTAATTAGTAGCCTATGTGTTCTTCCAGACTATGTTCTACATCTTTGCATAATTTTAGCCAAATCCAAGCAGTCGGTCAGATAACTTCTAACAAACATCCATCCATACATACATACATCCAAACATTCTCATTTATAATACGTATTAGTAAGATAGGAACTGGCTGTATGTTAGATTTAAGGTTGTCTTTAAAGGAGAAATAAAGATAGTATATATAATATCTTATTCTGGAATTTAATCCACTGTAATCTTTAAAACAGTATCCTCAAAGCAAGACATTATTACAAGCAAGAATGACTAGAATTATTAAAACTAAACAGAACTTAAAAATCGAACACATTTTCTGTACTAAACAAGACACACCTGGAAACTATCTTAGTAACTCAGGTATGGATGGAGTTTGTTTGAAGGTATCTGTGGGACGGATCTTGATGAAATTTGGCACATGTGTATGAAATAGTCTGGTAGAACACATAGGCTACTTATTACGTTTTTTTAATCCGCGCGGCCGGACGGCACGGCGGCAGCAGCTAGTTTTTCATAAGGTTAGTCTGCGCTATAGTCAGATTAATCGGTTCTCAGAAGGCAGTATATGAATAAAATTTGCAAACTTTCACGGTTATTATGGGGCGGGAGATTTAAACGATTTTCACTTATCACTGCATATTAAGTAGTCACACACGGGTTGGAAGTTGACATTCTCTCGGGAACGTTGTTGAGTGATACTAAATTACAGACAAACTACCTTAAACTGAATAAGAATAATAATGTAGCATGCGAATTGTACAAATCCGCCTTTTACAAACGGTGCCGGCGTGTTACATAAACTGGGAGTTATGTAAAATGTCTTAGGCAAATATAAATTATAAAATATGCTTGCGACATATAGTCCTAGTCTAATTCTACCATTACAATTTGTTACTTTGTTTCCTAAAGTGTCAAATACTTAATATGTATGTATATAAATAAAGAGTGTAACTTACTAAATAACAGAAACTTTTCATTCAATATAAATACAAAAAGCTCACTTCCATTTAAGCTTTTGTAAGTGTAGTTAATGTGTGGGTGTCAGTTGTCCGTACAAAGTTTAATGGGCATTTATTCCTAACTAAAGTGATGTTAATGCGCAAATAAATAGGTTTATTAATCTGTGCCTGGACACTAATGGTAACGGTACATTGTTCGGGAAAACAGAGCATCGAAGTCTATATAGAGATGTCGACTCATTCTTTGTGACTAGCTTATCTATAGGTACAGTTTAATGTTCTACTGATTTCATGATCCATTTCTTCATTGTATCCACAATTAAGTGTGTAACTATTAAATAATATTAATAATAGGCATTTTAATACACATTTGTGTTTCTTTACATTATGGTTCGAAGAAGGTCGAAATAGGGAAGCTACAGCTGTCGATAAACGGCCACAGTTGTAAAAGTGTTGCCTACCGTTAATCAAAGTTTTTACAAAGAGAATAGGGTTGAGATTAATTGTCTATAAGTGTGTCGGCAGTGTAAAAATACAGTTAATTTAAAAAAAAAATTAAATCACCAAAAAATCTCCCCGGCGGGGAATCGAACCCCGGTCTCCCGCGTGACAGGCGGGGATACTGACCACTATACTACCGAGGACATGTAATAAGGTCACCAATTTAGGTCACAATAAATAAAAAAATATTTATAAGAAATATCTTGCTTTTTTTTTGTATATTATCAACTAAGTTAACAAATTTTAATGTTTTTATCTTTCCAATATGTCATCCAACATTAACTTGTATTTAACTACTAGCAGTTGGCTGCGACTTCGTCTGCGCGATATTAAAATAATCTAGTAAAAAATATAGCCTATAACACACGGGGATTAAAAAACTTAATTAGTAGCTTATGTGTACTCCCAAAGCGAAAGCAAAGGAGAGTCGGTGGCTCAGGGGTTAAGCACTTGACTTGCAATCCTCAAGTCCTGGGTTCGAATCCCGCCATGTACCCCTCTGGGTTACAGGCGTGAGTTGTGTTCTTCCAAACTATGTTTATATCTTTGCCAAATTTCAGCGAGATCTATGCATCTGTTTTAGAGATTCTTTCAAACAAACATCCATCCATCCATCCATCCATCCATCCATCAATCTATCGATACAAACATTCGCATCTATAATTTTAGTAAGTTTAATATAACCTTTTTATTTGAATTGCAGAAATTGTACTTACGCATATTAACAAGACTATTACGAGACTTAAATGTCTTGATTTTATAATAAAAAAGAACAAGCCATTTGAATGTTGAATTGTTTCGATTATTAACGTTTAATATATAGCTAGTGGGCGGAGACAGGAATAAAAAATGCACTAATAACGTGTTATCTTTATGTCAGGTAATCTGCGTCAGATGGATGTAAGAGGCGTGCCACAAGTTTTGTTTAATAAAGCAATAAATTGCATTATTAATTCGTTAATAAAGAATATTGGAATGTAAAGTTACCGTCCCAAGATTAAGGAACGAAAATTATTTTACAATAACTATCTGTCGCACGCAACTCCGTCCGCGCGGAATTAAAAACAAACTTAATTCTTAACCTATGTGTTCTTCCAAATTGTGTTCTACATCTATGCCAAATTTCATCGAGATCTATGCAGCCGTTCTGGATATATCTTGTAACAAACATCCCTCCATCCATCCATCTAAACATTCGCATTTATAATATTAGTAAGATTTGTTGGTGCAAATGGTGGTTGTGGCAAATGAATAAGCGGCCACATGAATTCGCAGAAATTGCTGCCCATAGACATCCACAATTGCAGACGTGTTGCATACCTTTAATCGACGGAGAAGGGGACGTCCAGAAATAGGATATTTCCCCTTTCTATGAGCTTCCTCCGTCAAATCTTCTTCCCCGTCCCATTCCTTCCGTAGAAGGAAAGGGTGAGAAGGGAAAGAGACCTAAAATTAGGCCCCCGGAAGGCACATTAATCATACGAAATGCGGAATAATTACTGAATTCGTATAGATAAGTAATATCTACTAATATATTCAAAAAGTTTTTTAGTCAAGAACTAAAAATGACTGTAAACTGGTCACTGTTCACAATCTCAGAAGATCTTGAGCAGTAAACGGTAAAAAAAATTGCATATTGCTCGTCTGAAATAACAACGTCGGTGGTCCATTTATATCACTTTACAAAAACAATAAAATCATAGCCCCCGAGCTACTCAAGTCACTTATCGTAAACGACCGAGTACATTGATTTCTTTCAACGCCACCCCTCAGTTCCGGCGTGCGAGATAACGCATTGTAAAACACACAAGCAATAAAAACATTCGCTATGATGATTCACATCTGTAACAAATAATAAAGGTCAATGATAATGTTGATTGTTTGGAAGGCGAAGAAAATAAAATGAGAATGAAAATTCAAGGTTTACAGACAAATGAACCTCGTTCTATTTAAGTTTCTATTATGTAAATTAGACGAAGTGTTTCCTAGTGATTACCCTTATTCATAGCGAATCTTAATTTGGTTCTCATGTATATTTTAGTGGTACTTGTTTAATGTTATTAAAGCCAATCAGAATATGTAAAACAAAGACAACTCAACATTGATTACAGCGCCCTCTTTCATAAATCGCTTTATACAATTATTTGCGCCACAATGTTCATTACATCGTAGAAAATGTTGTTCCTGATAAAAAAAGCGTCGGAACAAAAACCGAAGAATCAAAATGTTGTTTTTTTTGTGGAAAAGTGTAAAAATATTGCCAAGTTCATGATGACCAATTCGCATTTAAAAAAATGTCAAAATTTGTTTTATCGGTTTTTTGTTCGGACGCTTCTCAATTTTTAAGCTACTAGCTGTCGCCGGCGACTCCGTCCGCGCGGAATTAAAAAATGTATGCCTATGTGTTCTTCCAGATTATGTTCCACATCTGTACCAAATTTCATCAAGATCCGTTCAGCCGTTCCGGAGATACCTTCAAACAAACATACATCCATCCATCAATCCAAACATTCGCATTTATAATATTAGTAAGATTTAATAAATGAATGGGATACTAACTTATATGCACAATCAAGTACACGCTATATTTCTAAGAGAAGACTCAAGTTTAAAGCAATATGGCCTGGCATTGTCATCGTACGTTAAACACTGCGACCAACCAAACTATCAACTTGAACTTCCACGATGACAGGTCTACGATGAGAAATGCGGCAACAAAACACCGACATTTCATTTAAAAAACAGTGTCTTACAGAATTAGGACCTTATTACAAAGGAACAAGGGTTGTAATTATGGTAAGTAAGTTTTTTGTCCGCAAATTAATGTTTGATTGGTCGAAAGTGAGAGGTGGCAAGTTGGCAAATAAAGGGACAAAAGCGAAGCGCTCAATTTGTGCCAATCAAAGGCGTCGAGCGAACTTGACCCGGCGAGAGAATGCGGCCCTTGTTGTGATAGCGGCTTTCTGTTTGGCCCTCGCGGTTCTAGGCGCACGCGCAGCGATGTTTGCTGAGTTGTCACTAACGATTGTTTGATTTTCAAGTAATTGGAAGATAATATTGTTTTAAGTACGTTTGAATGGATAGAAGTGTTTATTATAATTAATATAATCAAAATGTATTTGATGAGGTATCTTTTGATCCTACGTAAAAATTATGTAATTATGTACTTAAAGATTTTTTTAAATTCATAACTTAATTTGACTTTAATTAATTTAAAAATACTTAAATTAAGTAAAGTCAAATTAAGTTATGAATTTGACTTTACTTAATTTAAGTGTTAAGTATGAGAGATCCCTATGCATTCAATTGGCGGCAAAATCAATAGATTTCTAGATAAAATTTTATTTTCATAATAAACAATATTATCGTGTAATACTTTATATTATCTACTGCATCCAATATTGAAACTTACTACCAAACAATAAGGAAGAGATTAGCGTGCACTTAGCTCGATATCTAAGTTTCCTTGTCACAAGTAACGCACAGAATATGTTATTACATCAATTAAATAGGCAATAAAGCGATCGTATCTAAGTTTTAAAAGCGATCAAGTCGTCTCGTTATAGTTATTAACAATTCAATCAATAAATTTTACATTGCCTTTTGGCGCCATCTGACGGCGCATGACGGCTACTGACGGTGCCTTAAATAGTAACACTTTCAGAACAACATTACTGATCATGCTTGATATAAAACTAATGAATCTCATTATCCTAGTTCTATTGGATTGCTTTGAACATGTTCTTACGTAATTATTGCATGAAAGGTTAATCAATTCAATGTCAATTTGCAGAGCGATCTTTTATCTTTAAGTTAGACAATAGACTTTGTTATTTCGATTTATGATTTATGTTTTATGAAGATGTCACCCGCGTGGCTGTTAACGCTGAAGTAACATGAAAAACTTAATTGATAGCCTACGTTTTCTTCCACATTATGTTCTACATCAATGTTGAATTTCAGCAAGATTCATGCAGTCGTTCAGGAAATACCTTCTAACAATCATCCATCCATACACCCAAACATTCGTATTTATAATATTAGTAAGATACTGCTTTACTTTTGTGACTTGTACAGTCGTAAAATCTTCTAATATATAAAATTCTCGGGTCACGGGGTTCGAACTTGAACTCCTCCGAAACGGCTTGACCGATTCTCATGAAATTTTGTGAGCATATTCAGTAGGTCTGAGAATCGGCCAACATCTATTTTTCATAACCCTCCCCGTTTAGTTTTTTTTAAACTGCACGGACGGAGTCGCGGGCGACAGCTAGTCTTATATATAAAATTTCCATGTCACAATGTTAGTTACCGTACTCATCCGAAACGGCTTGACTGCTTGTTATGAAATTTTATATTCATATTCAGTAGATCTGAGAATCGGCTACTATCTATTTTTCATACCACTATTATGTTTGTTTTTAACTGCGCGCGGACGGAGTCGCAGACGACAGCTAGTATTAATATAATAATTCTATTCGAATATTTTTAAACTTGAACAGATTATCGTTTCACTTTTGTTTTACAAATTCACATGAAAAAATATAAGTTTATGAAATACAAAATAGGAAATTAACTTTTAAGTTCAAGTTAATTATTCAAACTATTACTTAAAATGTAAATTAATTTGTACATTTATTAGAACAATTTATTACTAGCAATTTAATTATTGTAACAGATATTATAATGTTCAGTTGACGTCACTTGACAGCAAACAGTAGTTGACATAGATAAAAATCAGTAAAAAATACATCGTGCATAATAAATCTGACTCCCTGACACTTGCATATTAAAACACAATAACATTAGCAACATATAGTCCGACAAACATATTTGACCCGGTGGGTAAAAATCAAAATAAATCACAATAGCTCCCTAAGGCAAATCAGCAATATCACAAAAACCATAATATACTTTTTGGATTATATATATCTTATATATTTTTATTGGATTGTCATTATGTTAGTAGTAGCTTTTACATATTATCTGACATAATAAACCTCGATACCAACACCTCTCACGGGTCAAATAACTTTGTCGCACTATAATACAATACAAAGGTAATCAGCGGCATTGTCTTACTGTTGTTAAAAACCCATTCGTATTAATTCATCTAATATAAACATTGTCTTCGCAATGACAAAGCAAAATAAACGATATGTACATTTTTAGATTAACTCCTCAATAAAAATTACATATATCGTTGAATTTGTACGTAAAAATCGGACCACCAGGGGCGGAGATTCGCAGTAACACACATAAAAAAATAATACAGTCGAATTGATAACCTCCTTCTTTTTGAAGTCGACTAAAAAGTGTTAGGCAAACTAAAATAGTACGATATAAAATGCTTACAAAAATATTTGATCGTATATATTTTTAAGAAAGGAAATAGTATTAACAAAGACAAAAAATTCCATTCTCTGAAATAAATCACAACGAATGAAGTTGTCGTTTGATTGAGTTATATTCAATAACTGACAACTCAGAACCAAAGTGGCAGCGCTGAAAGTGCTCGACGATTGCTTTGACACAAGTCGGCGTTACATTTCAAACGTCTAAATTAAAGCGAAAAAAGCGGCCGTCACTTACAATTACAAACGACGGATACAAAAATAAAGAGCTCAAAACAAATGATAAACATACATTATTAATATCTTACAAACAAGTTGAAATTCAATTGTTCATTAATTTTGGCTCGATGACAACTTAAAAAAAAAAAGTGACAGCTGTCAGAGTAGTTTTGAAATGAAGCGGGGAAATGTCATTAAGTGACAATAAAGCGACGAAAGCGCTTTATTCGTAATTGAAGCGACGCCGGCTGGCAAAGCGACAAATGGGAGTGTTGGAGTTGTCACGTCATTTGTCAGCGTTAATTAGCGGGTTAACATCTCTTTTAGGCGTAGGGAGTCCGTACGACTAATGATATTTGACCATTATGTTACCGTTGAACTTGAATGCAGTGAAACTTGTATTAATACTTATTGCCATCCCTTTCATTCTATTCGAAAAAAACAGAGACAAGAATATACGTTATGGCAGTCGAATTCTACGGTTATGGGGACCGATTGCTTTTGTCGGTTATTTGGAATTCATGTTGACGTGTGTGATGATACATGTGTGAGTGCTTTCTTGTATGTGTGTGTGCTTTTAACGGTTCCGCTTTCACCTTATTTATCTCTTGATAGGTTTGAATAAACATTATGTATGTGTTATGTTTAAAATGTAATTAATTTTAAAGCGGTAGTAGCCTTGACTTTCAAAAAAGGTTTATGGAACAAAAAGGTTTATTAACACTTATTATAAGGAAAATAAATATATTACCTCTGTAATGTTGTACTCCTCTGTAGCTCTATTAAGCTTTGTGAAGTATCTGAAACAATAATAAAACAAACTTAATGTTTTGTAGTTGACACATAACACGTTCAATACCATCGACTCGCCACTCGCCTGCCTTGCAAGTTCACAGTGGTACGTAGAAATTATAATAGCATTGAATGTGTTAAATCGAAAACATGAACTTAAAAATACAGCGTACAACAATATTGATAAATTCAAAGGATTATAAGTCATCTAAGCCTAAGCCTAGTCATCTAAGTTTTAAGTTTTTTGTAATTTACTAACCAAATATGGATCTATGTTGTCCGAAAATAAAGAATTTGAAAAAAAAATTATATTAAAATTGTTGTTCGAAAATCTACATCTTACTAATATTATAAAATATTTTTATATGGATGTTTGTTTGAAGGGTTTAACGGATCTTGATGAAATTTGGCACAGATGTAGAATATAGTCTGAAAGAATACATAGGCTTGTTACATTCTTTTTTTAATTCCGCGCGGACAATCTCGCGGGCGACAGCTAGTATGATCTAAATTCAAATTATAACTATTGTAAATCATCCGATCTCATTTGTATGACATTAATTGTAACATAAGCAAGATTTATTGCTAATTTGTGCTATTTTAGTCCTAAAGACGTGATCACTTGACATGATCAAGTCATACCATAAAAGGCGAACAATATAGCAATTTGGATAAATTTACAGAAATGTCTGGATCAACGTCTGATTAATTCAAATCATCTAGCAAGTTCCAACAAACTTGCATTGGTCCATACAAACTCGAGTACAAAGTGACAAAGCTTGTAATTTCTTTGAATGACAATTTAGTATTATCATGTACATAAAGTTGTTTGTACATGAATGTGTCAACAAACCATACTTATCTATGAAAACTAAAGTACATTAAAATTTGTCGGTTTATACAATGAAAGAATTAAATCTGCTACCCACTTAAGATCGAATGTCGTAGAGGAAATCTATTAAAGTATTTATAATTTAGTACATTTGTACAGGGCCGACTTTAAGGTAGGACAGGTAGGGCTGGAGAGGAAGGGCTTGCGACAAGTCTGCGAATTACACAGTCTTACATAGCCCCGGTCATCCCTCCCCCCAAAGGCATTTTAAAAAAGAGGGAGCCGTAAAAATCTCACCCAACTCGTAGAGCTAAAACCGTAACTGCTTCTGTATGTAAGCACTAATTTCAACTTAATTACATAATCTAGATACTTACGGTCTTACCATAAAAACTCAAACAGTGTTTCAAGTGAATATTACCTTAAACACACGTCACCCCCTTTTTGCCGTGACTCTTGAGCCCGGCGTAGATTTTTGACAAATTATGGCTATTGAAACATGCGTAGGCATACGAATTGCGATCTCGACTAATAAATAATTAAGTATTTATACCGAATGTAGTGTGGTGATACATATTTTTGGCGAAACATATAACCACGTTGACGTCCATATCAATCAGCGGCGGTGAAAGAGTTATAACGTCTGTTTAATCAAACAGTGTCTAACTATATTTATTGGAGTAACACAGTTATTGTTTAAATGTTATCGAAGTGTTGAAAAATCTTAACTTTTTGCTACCCTGTAGTTACAGAAGTAGCACTTTTTTCACGCATTATCTCAATCCATGTTTAATAAATCATTGTTGTCTCATTTGTTTTGTTGAAAGATTTCGTCGAGTGATGTACATTTTGGCAAGTACTGTTGCCAAAACATATGGATTGTAAAAATTTAAAAAGGTATTCTTTTAAAGACGTAAATATTTTGATTATTGTTCATTTAAGAAGACTGAAGTGTGTAACTAAATAAGCTTGACACTAAAAGGGTTATTATAAAAAAGAGCTTACTGATTTTTTTGCTTCGCTTGATATATAGCTATGACAAGCTGTTTTCGCTCGGGAATGTGGAAATGAAGAGCCATTTTATTATTTCATTATTTCTTACACTTGTAGAAATTCTACAGTAGATGATCTTAATGTAAATGAATAACATTAAATGGAAACAATATTTGTTGTGTGCTCGAACGGGCCGGGTCGACCGGTGTAATACCACGACCACACAGAATACAGGCGTGAAGTGGAAGCAATTCCGCGTTTCATCTGATGAGTGTGGTGCCGGAGGCCTTATTTTACTCCACATTTCCTTCCCACCCTTTTCTTATAAGGAAGGATGGGAAGGGAAAGTGGATTTGACGGCGGTAATATATCCTCTTTCTATGCGTTCCCTACTCTGTCGATTAAAGGTTGGCAGCGCATCTGCAATTGTGGATGTCTATGGGCGGTGATCGCTTAGCTATTTAAGTGTATTCAGGTGACCGCTTGCTCTTTTACCACCTTGTGATATAAAAAAAAACAACGTAAAAAGTTCAAATATATATGTGACGAGAAAGTAAGAAATGAACAACTTGAAATATTCTTTATTTTGGTATAACATTAACACTTGTGACAAATTACACTGACCTTATACGTTCTCGTACAAGCGAGAACGTTTAGGCGCTGAATAAAGCGCTAATACATACCTTTAGGGCTGACAATGACGTCAAGGTGACAGTTTACCTATTTGAACTCTAAAAACCACCTTAGCGTACAAACCTAACCTTAGCGTACATGTTAAACTACTATCAAAAGTAAGAAAATTATATCAAAAAGGAATCCAATTATCACGTCTTTTGTGATTTAAAAGCCGCCTTTATAGGTCCGTGGCAGCGGAGTACTCGAATAATCAGACACAATATTTACCTCACAATTTGTTTGTGCAACTTATTATCCAGGCGCCCTGTTAGATCCGTCAGGTACCACATGAGAAAATCCCCCGGGACGGCGTGGGAACGCGACTTACTCTCGAGTCAATATTAGCCCCGCTCGCTTATTGTTACCGACGAATTTAGGAGCTAGTTTTTGTGTATCAAACGATTCCGGCACACCGTACCTCTTACACCTACGTAAGAAGCGCTGTTTGAACTTGCAATTAGTCTGTCTGTCGTTGCCGATATAGTAAATAATGCATTTTTGTGGGTCATTTTTATTGCCGGTGGCTTGGGATTCGTCATGGGTGGCGGATGCATCGCCTTTCTTATTTTATGACGGTTTTTTTGTCTTCCTCGGATACCACACGTATGTGGTGATGAAATTGACCCTTCACACTTATATCATTGTGTTCTTCGAAATCTTTGACACCTCATCGGTTTGTATAACAATATGGATGACTAACCGTATGTTTCTGAGATCAATTGTCTGTATAAAACATATCTTCATAACAAAATATAAGTATCTGAACCCTACGATAAGAACACTAATCTTTATTAAACCAAATCTGAAATGATATCTCAAAAATTAAACTTTAGAAATTTATTTTACTACGTATATTTTCATTCGTATCCTTAAGTACATTCATCTTTGCATTTCTATTATTTGTAATTCTTGTTACGTTATTCTAACATTTCAGAATACCATAGTGATAAGTGAACATTTTATTAGCAGATAAGTTGCATAACTTAAGTAACAAGCGGTCGTGTTCGTCTGGACCAAGCTAATAAATTTAACAACTCTATTATATTTAATTACGATCAATAAATAGCGTTTACGTTTATAGTACGCAAGTGTCGGAATCCAGTAAGGTGCATTGTTACAAAGTTCAACGAACTGCAGTACTTTTGATAACTTGTTATCAATAGCCTTCAAAGCGCTTTGAATATTTCAAAAGAAACTTAATTATCTGTTGTATATCTTCCTTGCTTTTGGTTTAAGATGGCAACTTAGATAACATCTATTATATGATAAGAAAGTCATAATTAATAGATATTTAGAAATAATTAAGCCAAAACAATACACATACAGAAAAAAAAAAACTGATTTTACATCTACTAATAAAAATATAGATTCAAACATAACGTATTATATAACAAAGTTTGGAAAATGCATGTGCATAAAGTAAAAGATAGTTAGTTATTCTTTGTAAGGGCCCAATTTCTACAACTCCACGGCTGGCGCATATTTTGCGTGTGACCAAGATCTGGATTCACTCCAGCCAACCCAATTCTCCAAAGAATCCCAGCAAAACCTTGATGTTGTTGGTGATCTCTGAGAGTGTTGTCGGTTAAATGTATCTGCTAGTTATAATTTAATATTTTACCTTTACCGTTTATAGGAAACATTTCAATATCTATTTAACTACGCCTTATAAAGTTTATTGTTGCACGTTTATTGTTAGTATGTTATTAATAATGCATTTCGAACAAATTAATAATAAGATCGTATAAAAAGCGTGCCGGCACCGTTTAATATAGATTATATCAATTGTTATTATATAAAACTTCGCACATTTTATATCAGAAATTGATGACAATATTTCTTAAAATGACAGCCAATATATATGTACGGATATGATTATAAAGTTGAGGATTTCAATCCGGTCATTCGATTATTGTTGTAAACCGTATCCTAGTACAGACCTAGAGTTTAGTTGTAATTTTAATTATACGAAAGTCTACTAAGATAAAAAAAAAATCAAGATTGACAGAAGGGATATTTCGTAGAATAACAAAAGAAGTCCGTTCCATTATGATAGCCTTTATCCTGAGCTGATTGGCCAATTTTGAAATGTTAGGCGTTCATGTCTACACATTTTAAATGTAAAGTTAGTCGGCTTGTTTCATCTTTATTAACAGTTATAATTAATAGTACCTTACAATAAATACAAATATATTTAATGTAATTTGGGTGTCTGAATATAATATGGAAAAGCAAAATATTTTTTCGGACACCTGATTTTGCGTTGCTAATGATGAAAAACAATTTTAAAATGTTTGTCTGTCTGTCTGTCTGCAAGGCCGCGTTTGTTCGAAGTAATATCCTGAACGGCTATGCCGATTTTTACGGGAAGATGCTTTTTTAAATGCTGCGTTGACGAAGTCGTGGGTGACTGCTAGTGTTATAAATATTTTTATGTACTTTATAAATTCGTTACGAAGCCACAAATCTATTTAATTAATTATATAACTTGTATTAACACTTTATTATTAAGTTGTTGTTACAATCAAGCCTCACCTCAAAACTTAAGTTATTTAAGTTATTATTGCGGAGTTATAGCTCGATTCATGATTCAAGTTGTAACATTAAGTTAAACTTTACATGGCCGTTATAACAGTTTTCGTAATCTTGGTTATTAGATATTGTAATGATTTATTTTATACAACTTTAAATTGGCAATATTTTTGTTTTCATAATTAGCGTACAAGTTTAATTGTTTTTTTTTACACTTAGCTAATATATTTTTTGTTCTGAAATGTTACATTATGACATAGATTCATGTCTTTAAACACATTTAAAAAAATCTTAAATTTTAAGCATTTTTAGCATCTGATTGAATTAGTCATTTTCGATGTAATTTTAAAAAGCTACTATCATAATATGTCAAGTCAAATCAACTCGATATGTTTCAGTAGAGGTTCTCGTTTCGATGTTAAATATAGTACATATATTCCTGGCAAATATTATTGTAGCATATAAAATATATTGTGTATCAATGGCCACGCTATACCGACAGAGAGCTTTCCGTCAATCAAATTAACTCCACCATAATGTATAGAAGAGGTCCAATAAAGTCACTTCGCGCCTAATTATCGTATTTCACACTCGACCCTGGGGAAATAATTACACGGGTTCTCATAGAGACCTTGGAGGGAAGGTCCCTAATGGGGTGTGAGCCTTGTAAATAACTTAGGGTGTGTGTAATCTGTACCCATTTTGCTTTGTCACAATTAACACGTGTTACATGTTCTGTTTGATGTTTCGTGTAATACTCGTACACGCGAGATGTCTTTTACATATTGAAAGACAGGACACTTTCGGAGCAAATAAATTCTAAATACATAAATGTTAATGTAAATATAGTAGAATTTATTCCCCCCCTTCCCCCTTTTCTATTCTTTATTATATATTTAACTACTTCAAGCAAAGTCTTATCGGATCTTAATGAAATTTGACACAGATCTAAAACGTAGTCTGGAGGAACATATAGAACATAACGTAGTCTGAAAAAACATATGGAAGAACATAATGTAGAACTAATGAAGTCTTTTAACAAAAAACTAGTAACGTAATAAAAATAAAATTGATAGCTTATTTTTATTGATATTAAATAAAACAGTGTCATAATAAATCAAGGATTACAATCAATATTTCGAAAGAATAGTAATTGAAGTTTATTTTAAAGTGATTCAAATTTAAGTAGTGAGTATTAAAGAAGAGTAAAGGAACAAACAAACTCAAACATATCCCACAAAAGCCATACAACACGAACAAGACAGAAATAAAGGGAAGATTAATATAGCGGGACTTAATAATCCTTTGAAACAATGCCTCACCACATTCAAGCAAATTCAAACTTTATCCTTCAGAAAATAGACTATAAAATGCTACTGGGGATATAAGTCATTTTATAAATGTACATTGAATTAATCTATTTATAACTATTTACAAGTTTACGAGTGTAAATCGCCCAAAAGGACGAAGATTTTTAATAGTCGTTTGAGTGTAAGCAATTAGGAGTTTATTACCGACATTTATAGTTATAGTGGCGCTAGTAATTATTGTAAGAGGGTTGTATAATACCGCTGTTTATGTTTCTATCTATATTATGTTTCAATCCAATGCCTGAATAAAGTAAACATAGAAACGTCAAATTCCATAGAAAACAGCCATTATGATAAATTTTCTATTTCATTTGTTTTGTTAAAATTGTTTGATAAAGTGGAATTAGATTGTAAAATTAAGTTACTGATGTATCTGATACGAACTACTTACGGTTCAAAATCTAGATAAACATTTTTTTTTCAAAGTAATTACTTAAAATATCTGTCTATGTCCTGTTATGTACAATTGACAATAGGGCATAACTACCACGTTTGCAAAAACCCCCTAAACGTCATTGTCGTCATTAAATGTACAGTACAAATTGTCCGACTCGCAGCAATACAGAGCGCAATCCATTCAGGGTAGTACATTCAGAACAGCCCATTTTCACAGTCCATTTTAAGTAGTCCAATGTAATAGTGTTTCTAAATAAATTAGCAGTTAGCAAAGTGTATCGTTTTTTTTTAAAAAAAAAAGGACCCACGGACGCCACCCTTACAGTCCACGGGAATAGATATGGATGCATTGCTACTATTTTTGCAAGAAGGATACCAAGTGAATAAAGAAAATTATTAAAAAAAAAGTGTTAAAATTACATCATAATACGTGTATCTACGCTAAAAGCGTTGTTTTCAGTTCTTTGTAATTGAATATTGATTTGTATAATTAAGTCAAATTCAAATCCGGGGTAATTGTAATCAACAGAACATATCTTTGATTTAGTTACGAGTATTTAAATAGATTGTCTTGAATCTAAAGGCCATAAAGTATCGATATCTCGGATGATATCTTAATTTAAATTGAATGCGCACAGATTGGGCGCGGTGCGAACGCTGCGCAATTAGTTGATAGTCCAATAGATAAGGGCGATTGTTTCAATTACTGTAGGGCCACACTAACTGGTAGATATCGAACATGGCGGGTGAGGCCACACTAACTGTTAGCACCGAACATAGCTGTTAAGGTCACACTAGTCGGTAGAAGTGAATACAGCTATTACCATTGGATTCCACGGCTGAAATATTTAAACAAACACATAATGTTATCTATCAATTTTTTAGAGATGGCAATATTTTTTTATGTTTTTGGCTAAAGAAATCACCAGGACCACACTAGCTGGTAGATACTGAACATAACTTAGTTTAGAGACACACTATCTAGTTAGTGTGTCTCTAACAAGTTAACAATATCAGTTACGCGTTATAATACTAAAGTAATTTGTTACTCTACATTTAATAAATATGTACATAAATTTTTTAAGTACGTTTTGATTTACATTTTAATATCCGTAACATGTTCTAACGGAAATTGTCATTAAAAGTATTTGATTGCATTTACGAAATGATGCAATAAAAAATCGATTCCACAATCAAATGAATTGTTTCTGACTCGTTGCTTTTGCCTTGGTAAGGCATCGCGTTTATCTTTGCCTCGGCCAGGGATCGCGATAATGTTTGCCTCGGTAAGGCATTAACGTTACATTTTATTCAGTTTCATAACATTGATATATAGTTATGGCGACCGAGCGCTGCCGACAACTACTGCTGTTTGAAACAATTTATTTGATTCCATTCTTAGAAATCGCTCGAGGAATTCCAAACTGTTAAGATAACACTGTTAATAATAATAAAAGTTTTGTATTTACATAATTAATATACAAATAAAGATAGCAACATATTGGCGTTAGGAAACAAAAAAAAATCTGGCAAATCAGATTGTTATTTCTAATCAAGCAATTACACCACAATCTTCTTTCTCATTCTTTGCAATAAATTATGGTTACCTATTATTCCTTATTTATTACTTACTCTTTCATTTGCTGAATTCGTGGTAAAAAGTCTTATTAACTTAGTACAAGATCACTGAAGACCATTGACCCGCCACGTGTCTTACGGGAACTGTATGACATAAATCTGACCTCCCACTTAGCACTCTTAAGACCAAATGTAAATAATTACATTAGCAACTGACAGAGGATGATGACGTCATCAAGTCTTTATAATGAATCAAAAATGTTTATACAAAACTGTACAGTAAATGTTCCTGGAATTCTACTGTTTGTGATTGTTACAGCTGTTTATATACATTGTGAATGAAAGGCCTTGTATTCTTCGCTAATAAAATGTTAAGTACATATATACGTATCAATAAAATTGGACTGTCTGTCTCAGAGGGCTATAATAAATATTGTATCCAACCACTGCCAAATATTAATCAGTGCATTTTGTAGACCACGATACTAGCGCTATACTATTTCACCAAATGATAAGGTAGAAAAATAATACGCGCTAAACATCTAATCATCTTGTCTCTTCTTTTGTGACAAAGAAATATGACGTTACTAATGAAGATTTAGAAGAATGTCAAAGATTCCCAGCTGCAGCTGCAGCTCATCATGGCCTCTTTTATGTGAGATAAATGTAAATGCTTCAAACGGCAGTCACATAATTTATTACCTGTTTTCCGGTAAATTTATGTCATTCCTATGCGCACTATCTTCTACACCAATGTAATTAAAGTCACCCACCTTAGTGTCTGTCAATCGCTTATTTAGTAATAAGTAAGCTTTATTATATGGTAGTTAATATTTTATAAGCGATAAATAAATTTAACATAAAATTTTTATATTATAGCAGTTGAACGCGACTTTGTGCGCGCGGAATTAAAAAAAAATCTAGTAATAAATATATCCTATATCAGTTTCGCGTCGGTGGCTCAGGGATTGAGCACTTGACTTGCAATCTACAGGTCCTGGGTTCGAATCCCGCCATATACCAATGTGTTTTTCGAGTTTCGATTTACATATGTCCACTTACCAGACTTTCTTACGGTGAAAAAAAAAACCAAACCGCACTTAGCCAGCGTGGTTGACTATTGCCTAGTCACCCCTAACTTAAGGTAGACACCGAGCCCTTCGATGGTGACCTATAGTGAGTTGATGATGACGTCACTTGGGGATAGTGTATCTTTTTAACAGTGAAATAATTTTTCAAATCGGTTCAGTAATTTCGGGGTCATACTGAACGCAAACAAACAAACAATCAAATCACTTTATAATGTTAATATTTCATTTCTGTATTAAGAGCATGTTATATTCTTAATTGAGGATACTTTAGTCAGTCCTAATCAGGGTTTTACATTAGGGTTATTTTGTTTTTTAAATTTCATGCACTTCGTAAAGGCTGGTATAAAAGTGTGTATAACTTTTCTGTTTGAATTCACTGTAAGAAGCTTTAGTCTTTACATTTGGGACTTATATAAACTGTATTATAAATTTTATACCGTTAAATATCCAGAAGTTGTCTCCAGATGTAGATTCACTAAGTCGCCATTAGCGATGTCGTAGCCCGGGGACGTGACAGAGATAATACTGATTAACGACAAATGTAACTTAGTATTATTTGCTAACGGACCTTAATTAAAACATAATTTACATTTCGAAGAAGATATTGGAATGCATTAAAAAGATATGAGCTCGTCACGTTGTCACGTTAGTTCTCAAGCTATGAGAAGGGAAAACTTAAGATTAGATGATGCTTATTTGCACGGTTTATAGACTTAGGAATTAATGCAGAAATTACCTATTGAAAACTAACTGTTTACATTACAATAGGACTGTGGAAATGTCCCGACTTTAGTTCTGAGTTTCGGAGATCAGCGATTATTTTTAGTTGCTGCGATTGGTGACGTAATAGTAAAAGATTGTATCTAATTATTTTGTATCTAGATTGTATCTAAGATCGAATACTCTAGAAATTTATCAAGATTAATTGATTAATATTTAAAAAAATTAAATTAACTCTAACAGCGATCTTTAGCTTTGTGTCTTCAGTTAAGCAACATACTTACTCTGTTATGGGCATTTTTATGAATTTCTATTATTTATGTCATCCTATCTATATATATAAAATAAAGTCGTGATAGTTACACTATTTATAACTCAAGAACGGCTGAATCGATTTGACTGAAAATTGGTGGGCAGGTAGCTTAGAACCAGGAAACGGACATAGGATTTTTACCCCGTTTTCAATTTTTTTTTTATTCCGCGCGGACGGAGTCGCGGGTAAAAGCTAGTTTATTATATTTAGTTACTTCTTGTTGGTTCGATTTTTGAATTCTCGAGTTTTCCGCGCTCTTGTATTTATATTCTTGTCTGCAAATAAATATAAACAAGTATAATATTAGCACTTGAAACTCGAGCACGTGTCGCGACAAAACGCACGCGTGTTTCCCTTTGAGATATTTAAAACCCATTTGCTCGAAATAAAGTAAACTTTGTCTGGAACGTGCGTTTAAATGCTAATCTCAGATTAGAACAAAAGAACAAATGCACAGACAGACGGAAGATTAGCATTTCATAAGGAATAAGCGCAATGTTTTTGTGAGGACTTTCTGAGGACTTCAATTAAGTGTCCACGTGTTCGGAATTTGAAATGTGTGCAAATGACTTTACCATAACTACTGAATCTTAAACCTATGTTTTTAAACGTCATTAATGTTAATGGTCTTGTGATGATATAGGTACTGGCAGTGCTCAGTGTCAGCTGACATGAAAACAATCTTACTGACATGGTCCGAGACCAAACGAGACCACTGTGGACGCCCTCTGCCCCACTACGGGGATATAGGACATTAAGACAAATAAGTCAATGTCTTGTGATACTATAGAGATGTATGGCAGAATAGTACATACAGAGACGACCCCCCGGAGATTAAAGGACAGGAAGATGTCGATGATAACTAGACTAGATTTATTTTCTCCGTTTCATAATCTCCGTTTACAACATATTATCTATGTTTTGACAAAGATAATGGTAATGACGATATGTTTTAAATATATTGGTCTCAGAAATCCACAGTTAGTAATATAATAAAAATATTATAATAGTAACCTACTTTTTATATTTATTCCATATAAATAGTTTTTAATTTCCATCCAAATGGTATTGTTTTGATTTCATAATAATGCCAACTCTCACTTTCATATTTAGATCGGTCCGAAAAGCTTTTTGTTTATACCATGACCTCTTTGATACAGTCTAATTCTCAACAATGGATAATCGATTTTGTTATACGCTTCAACGAAATCACCATTTTGGATTTGTAGCGAATGTTAGACTGTGTAAATTTTGTAACATCATTAATCATAAGGTGTTTGTTACGTCGGTTAAGATTGATAAATGCCCTGTCATCTAAATCAGTTTATTCTTGTTACTAAAATATTATATAGTTTCACAGTTTGCATATGATATCTCATAATTATCAATTATAACACATTTACTCAATGTAATCTATTAAATACAATTTTGTAATTACTAAAAGCAAGTAAGATTTATCATTCATCATCAGCTATACGTCCTCATTGAGGGGCTCGGAGCCTACCCCAAATTAGGGGTGACTAGGCCATAGTCAACCACACTGGCCAAGTGCGGGTTGGTTGACTTCACACATATCATTGAATTTCTTCACAGATATGTGCAGCATCACAATGTTTTCCTTCACCGTAAGAACGTCGGATAAATGTACATATGTAAATCGAAAATCAAAAAACACATTGGTAAGGCGGGATCCGAACCCATGACCTGCAGATTGCAAGTCAAGTGCTTAACCTCTGAGCCACTGACGCTCTTGATCGAGATTCGAGACTCGAGATATATCAACGCTATATTATTATTTATAAATTGCCTGATAAGTCGATAACACTGGTCTGCAACGAAATCCTCCTTTGAATAAAAGTATGATCCGTTTAAAGAGTTTACCATCCTCAATCTATATCTGCTTTTCGTTTTATGCTATCACGTCTAATTTTTTTTTAATGTTGATTTTAGATTTTCAGAAATTATGGGATTTTTTGCTATACTAATATTACTATACTATGTTATTCTCGCGTTAAAACAACTTTAATTGGTTGAGATTGTATTTGCACACAAATAAACGGTGTGCAGTGATAGAAAGAGAGAAAAAAATATTATCTGACGCTTTTTTAAGCGAATATGAAAGAAAATTATATGGGAATATGATGTTATTACTGCAAGAAATCAAAAATTCACAATACGCATAGAACATTTGTGTTGATCTAAAAGTTTTAGCAATTTTAACTGGCCTGCAAGGAGGATGTCCTCATTGCAGTCCAGTTAAAATCACCAAATGGTAAATACCAAATTTTGTGGTTTTTTATGTGAGTGGACAGTCGCGCAAAAGACAAACACAACTTAATAAAAAGCTGACCACAAAGAACGTTTATTTTTTTATTTCAAAATCAAAACCTCTCTGAGTTTGTCTCCTGTATCTAAAAATGTAAAGGAATATGCTTTCGTTCCTAGTGAAAAAAAAAATTCCACCACTTCATATAAAGTTGGGTCTTATGAAAAACTTTGTGAAAGCCCAGTACTTTCAGTACTAGAAAACAAAGTTTCCCCGGATCAGCTGAAATTAGAAGAAGGAATTTTTGTAGGTCCTCAAATACTCGAGTTTATGAAGGACTCAAGTTTTAAAATAAATTTAAATCAATTCGAAAAAAGGGCGCAGACTGCTTTTGTAGAAAATTTGTGCCAAAATTTTCTTGGAAAAAAATCAGAACTATCAGGAAATCAAACAAGAACTTCTCATTTCCTACAAGGCTCAAAAAAGTAACATGTTTCTTAAAATTAATTTTTTGCACTCTCACTTAAAATTTTTCGCACCAAATCTCAGAGCAGTATCTGATGAAGACTGTGAGAGGTTTCATCACGATATTTTGCACATAGAGAGGACACAACGGGAAATGGTCCGAAGCAATACTTGCAGATTTTTGTTGGTCGATTTATCAGGAAACTCCATTATAAAATATGAAAAAGAAAAAAAACGACTAAGTAAAATGGGATTAACAACTAGTAATGATATTGTCATATGCGTTTTAAAGGTTGTGTAATAGTGTACATCCAACATTATTTAAGTAATTAAATGAATGATAAAAATTTCATATTAAAAAATTGTTTTTCTTAAAAATTCCATCCCAAAGAATATAGACGTGCTAGAAAACTTTGAATGATATATTTATGTTCAGTATTGTTGTATTAGACAAGATAACTGCATAACATTTGAAGGAGAGAAAAAAAATTTTTTTTTGCAGACCAGTGTAATTTAAGAATAGGAACTTTAAATCATGTTTAATCCAGCTTTCTACTGCGGTGGTCCTTGACTTAATAGTTCTTGGATATGTTGTCATATTCATGTTCAGGGTGTTTAATGTAAAATGATCAAACATTTTTAGTGATGTTAGAAAGGTGCTTGTTAACTGGTCGCTTTTGTGTACTCGCTCATAATTTACCGTAGCGTAAAGTTTATGAGAAAGATAGACACTTGATATTGACGACGTACTGCAGCTGACTTTCTAACTCTTTGAATAATCGTGAGCTATTGAAATTAACTCGCGGAAAAGCTAAAATATTTATTGACGCACTGGTTAATATATCAAACGGATATTAAATATTAATACACTGTTTTAGGAGCTTCGTGGTTCAGAGGTTAAGCTCTTGGATTGTAATCTGCAGGTCCTGGGTTAGAATCCCGCCGTATACCAATGTTTTTTCGACTTTCGATTTACATATGTACATTTATCCGACGTTCTTACGGTGAAGGAAAATATCGTGATGCTGCACATATCTGCGAAGAAATTCAATGATATTTGTGAAGTCAACCTGCACTTGGCCAGCGTGGTTGACTATGGCCTAGTCACCCCTAACTTGGGATAGACGCCGAACCACTCAGTGGGGACGTATAGCGAGCTGATGATGACGACACTGTATTAAATTCTGATTGACTAATTATGAGATTTTGTCACTGATCTCTATTATATGGATAGGTCGTTGCTTGGAAATGACAGCGTTCTAACATTAAAGGCTATTAATATAACTAACCGTTTATTCTATCTCTTTTATTAGTTCGAATCCTCACCATCGTATCCAACCGCGACAATTAGCGCGAAAATGGCGAAAATGAAATTGGCACAAAATACTACGGCTTATAACCTGTCTATTTATAGAGATCAGTGTCAGATTTTTGCATTAAGTTTTTTTTTAAATATTCATTTAAATAAATTATCAATTAAACGTAGCAATATGAATGTTTTGTTTCCAAATCCAAATTTAAAACACACAACAAACCTTATAACACACTCAGAAAAAAATTGTCCCTTTAATTCACATAAGAAAGACGAGTAACTGTTGTTTAAAGTTACCAAATCCAAATAATTTAACGCGAAGTGCACTACATTTCTCAGTGTTGTTCGAGTTGCGCGTGTGAATCGACTTTAAACCACCTTTCCACTAAGTGACTCAACGCGTGATACCAGCTAGGCTGAGGTACAACTGCTTGTAAGACAGTTACGGAAACACTGAGGACACATTCGCTTTGGTAGTCGTGTTAGTGGAAAAGAGGACTTATACATGTGAATTCCATCCGTAAACACTTCGCTCTGGCTTTGGCTGTGTTTGTTAGCGCTTCGCCAACTATGACGATTTCAAGCTGCAAATGATCCAAATACAAACACCAAAGAATTCAAATCGTAAGCGTTAAGGTTGTTAAATAAAGACAATAAAAGACAATCATTACCGAATACCAAAAGAGAAATGTACTGAACGTGTTATTTTCTAGTACTAACGTAATTCACTATGAAATAGGTAAACAGAATAGAAAATACAAAACATAAATTCCAATAGAAAGTTCAGATACGTTGATACATGGTTGGCAAAATATCATCGGATCCATTAGCTGAATTGTGGCGCTGCGCTGCGTGTCAAATAAAATACATCATTGTCAACCCTAAGACGCTACGGATAACCCATGTAAACTTAAAATGCAAACAACAAACGCACATTCAGATTTCAACTCTTTTCTTATAAAGTAAAAGTCGAAGTTCATTTGTACGTTGTCTTTGTATCAATGTTATTCGTTTTAACACGAAGGCAGAGCAGTAGATAGTGCAGTACTGCTATTGTTTGAACGAATAGCACACGATGAGCGATATCGATGTGTCAAAATGTATCAAAATTTATAGAAGTAAATAGGAGACAAGGAAGTCTCATAAAAGTTTTTGTCATTTCCATATATTTGTGACTTTTCGATAAGCGATACCGCTGGTTTTTTTATCTAGTAGGGTCCTTTGGGGTTGCTCTGTCTCGATGTGTCGCATGCGCGGCAGCTCAAGCGCGTGTGGTGAAGCAATAGTAGTGCAGTACTACTATTGTCTAGTACTCTGCCTTACTCTTCTGCTTCATGTGTAACTGGCATTACACTCGTGTGTTGACGTTGCAAACAGTGACAAAGTGACAAACAAGCGGACAACGGAGGCTCCGTGACAGCGCAAGACTCTAATGCCGCGGCAAATACGCGTATTGTACGGATATTAGCGTGGGAACCAAACATTATGCATACACACGGATCACGCGTTTCTTTGTTGTTTTAGAAAATATATTTATTACATATTTTTGTAATCCACTTCCCTTCCCATTCTTTCCTTATAAGAAAAGGGTGGAAAGGGAAGGAAGATTAGAATAATCAGACGAAACGCGGAATTACTTCCGCTTCGCGCCTTTCCTCTGTGTGATCGTGGTATTGCACCGGTCGAGCAGGCCAATTTGTGCAACAGATGTTGTTGTTGCTGGCGTCTACCACTGTTAGACGTTGTAGTTCCTCATATTCTCTTTGAAAAATCAGATCAATATTACGTTTAATAATATTTTTCGTAGATGACCAGCTCGATTTTACATTTCACCGATTGTCATTTGTCAATTTATTTTTCATTTGTTTTTAATTTTCCAACTATATGCATTTAAATGCACTGAGATTATTTTTTTTAATTCTACGCGTTTAATTTTTTTAATATTATTTAAACCTACGACCTATAAACTTAATACTTCCTAGTACTTCACCGAAAAAATGTAAATAAATCACTTATTTTACAATCCGCAAGCATGAATAGAAAAGCCGTCTGTGGTGAGCTTAACAAAGACTCGAATGCAATTTATCATGTTCCTAATGAAAGTTAATTCGTGATATATATCGTGCGGACATGTCCCGAAAGGCAAACGGCGGCTTAGCGACTACAGATTTGTGTTTACACTTTGAATTTCATTCAAGTCAACAGATGGCGTCTTGGTGCTCGGTGCTAGTTGCGTGTTATTTCCATGTTTAAGGAAATATGTCAGTTTTCAATATATTGCGAAATGTAGTCTAGTAGGGTGGCCATTGATTAAGATTGTTTAATATTTTTTATTTGTACGATTTTTTTTATACTTTAAAACATTTTGTAAATTTTTGAATGTAAGTTATGTCACATATCTTAAGTATAATTTTAATTATATAGGTAACCTTTGTCTAGGCAACAAGTGCTTTTTGCTTTTGGTTTTGCCGAAACATTCTTTCAAAAGGACTTTGTCCTCTTTTTTATTATCTGTGAAAAAACTGAGAAAACTGTATGTTTTTTATATTGATCTGCAGAACTTGTAAATAACAAAGACGATGTGATATTTAGATTTCTCGATAGGTTATCTGTGATCTCACATACTCCATGTAAAATTTAAACTCTTAACTGACTAAATGCCACCCTTTGTCGAGTATTGACATTTTACTATTACTTGTATTCAAGAAGCAATTACTTTTTATCGACTACTCACGTATTTGTAACTTTGTCAGTCTATTTTCTAGGATTTTACGTGTACGAATTTTGATTTTAAAGTTACCTTTTACCTAAATAACAGTTAAATTGAACAATTCCTACTGATTATGCATAGTTTGTAGTAATCCTAAAAACTGTTATCTTTTTCTTTAGTTATATTCAAAACGTCACTGTCAAATGCAACGACTTTCTCGCTGATTGGCTTCGAAGAAGTTGGACGTCGTTATCAGATGTGCCGATAGCGGTGTCCATTTCACAACCGCGTCCCCGCGCCCCTGCGTCCACTATCGTATTGGGCCCGTTCTCGATCGTGTTTAGTGAAAATATTCCGACGACTATATAGGAAACTCTGCTGTAGGGTTACCAGGAATGATACTTTTGTAGGATTATAAAAACGTATTATTGTTAACATACATAACAAAAAAAATCTTACATATATATCAGCAATTAGGTAAAAATGAGTGAACAGATATTTTTGTTTTTTAATAATAATAAATAAAATAAATAATAATAAATCTTTATTGTACATTTTACACATCTGTTTCATTATAACCTTGACTCCTTTACTAGGTTTCCCTGTATTAAAGGAGCCAATGACTTCCCTTAAATGTATTATATGTATTATATCTAGAACAGAAATAAACAATTCCGCTACTGTTTTCCACGAGAAAATTTGTGAGCACACTAAACAGCTTTTTTAAATAATTTCATGATTGCAAAAAATGTATGCAATAAATTTTTCGGGAATGTCCCAATATTAAAAAATCGTGGTTACCGTCAGTAGGAAGGCGAGTAGGGAGCAGTCTCGTGTAAGCCGGGGTTAATTGCCACTATCGCGCCTATATCTTGGGTCATTTCTATTTCACTGCTGGGAATCAGGGCTTAAGGTTTCAGCAGTTTGCATGCGTTGCTAGTGAGACCTCTTTTATTGTCGTTGTTAGACGATTAACGACTGTACCACTGTGTACTTAAGATTCAAATTTATGTTTATAGTTGGATTGAGATGGTTACTTCACGATTTTGTTATGGATCTTACCATGATGTATACTTAAATGATAGTATCTGTGAATGAATATATGCAGTAAAATTTTTCAAATATATTTAATTATTCTAATAAGAATTTAAAAATAAAATCTTGTGATTATTATTACTTTTTAGTGATCGATTTAGTCTATATCTATATAGTCTGTATCAGGACAACATGATCAGTTTATCAACGGTACGGTATCACTGAACAAACTAATACAGTAAAGCGTCCGTTCTTTCACTTGCAACACGATGGAATTTACGTGGGCGTCGACCATCGCTTGTTCTCTTTGATTTTTCGCCTCATTAAGTGTTTGTATACACGCAATGGACACGTCTCCGGGCGCACGATAAACGATTATTAAATAAAAAAGTCGTACATCTCTTATGGGAAAAGTTATCAAAATGTTTACACATGGTTTCTTTTGTTATACAGTGTTGCGTAATCTATACGTCTTGTGAGGGATTGTGATATAGAATTTTAGACTTAACCCTGCATAAAATAAACTTTAAATTTGTTTGAAACTTAAGTTTGTATACATACGAAGTGTGGCGCCATAGGTTTGTTGTTATTATTGATAGCAGTAAAATTTGGTTCCCTTTCGAATGGCGTTGCTAAACAATGTTTTTATGGTGCGACTTCGTCATACAATTTGAAAGATTTTTACTTTAAAAGCGCATTTTAATTGACGTATTGTGCTCTACGTGTTACGGTCAAAGCGTAGATAACTTTATTGTAAATGTCCAAATATGAAAGTCTCAATACCTGACGATGTTTGGGATTATGCATTAGTAAGCAATTGGAGACAAAAGAATGTTTAATATATTAGTAGCGCCCAGAAAGTTTGCCGGGAATACCGTGCTCTCTTTCTAATTACCATTCTTAAAAGCGTGACGTCATGAGCCATGGGCAAAGTTTCTGCGCACGTGTAATATTTACTATTTTCTAGTAATTTTACAACCAGTCGAAACGGTTACCTATTTTCATACAGCGGCTTCTTCGCCGTGGACTTAAAATATGTTATCATCTTGTATATGTAAATCCCCACCAACAAGTTAGAACTTTCCCTAAGATATAGGTTAGATTTTGATGGCTAAAATACATTTGTATCAAATTAAAGTACCGTTAAAACTAAATTTGATTTGGCCTATATTTTCTATCTACATTTCAACATATTCAAGACACATTTTTAAATGTTTACTACCTGTAATGTTGCATGTTTCTCCTTGCCTCAATAAGAACAAAAAGCGTATAGTTTGCGAGGGTCAACACAGATAACATACCCTTTGTGCATTCAATAGTCAACCTTTTTCACAACAAGTGACCCTCAAGTATTGCACCAACTCAAGGACACTCAGAGGCGCCAGCTCGAATCTATGAGAATTACTTAACTAGCATCCAATTGTGTACACAAAAAAGGAAATATAACCTTATTCTAGTTACTATAGAATTCAAATTTAAGTACCCAATAGTGATAACTTTTCGGGAATGTATATACATCATTTACTATACAGGTTTGCTCGGCTGTCGCTTTAGATCTCATATTTTATACGTATTTCAAAATATGCATTGTTAAGTTTAATGGTTTTACTATTGTTTGTATACAAAGGAGATTTTTACGACACTCGAGTAATACATCTTGTGTATGAAATAAGCGCCTTGTTTAGTTGATATTCTGAGTACCGCATGACAATAATTGTAGATTTCTGGCACAATTGCTAACTATATTACCAAATATAGTAATACACGATTTAGGATGCTTACACACTAGGACTATTAGATTATTAACTAGCTGTAACCCGCGACACCGTCCGCGCTGAATTAAAAAAAAACTTAATAAGTAGCCCATATGTTCTTGGAGACTATGTTCTACATCTTTGCCAATTTTCAACCGTTCTGAAGATACCTTCGAACAAATATTCATCCAAACATTCGCATTTATAATATTAGTGAGATAGTATTGGGTTTGGAATGTTGAGTTTTGTTATATTCTTATGATCAGTATTTTTAAACAAAAGAAAGTATATATAGACGAAATTTTTTGGTTAACAATGTTCATTTTTAATGTAACACGGACTAGTCCTCATTTAAACAGTCCTGAAATCATTTCAAAAGAGACACTTAAACAAAAACTAGGTATATTTTTTGAAAACAAAGTCTGTAAACGGTATCTTATTAGGAAACTGCTCATTTACCCAATTCCATAATAACTTTTTTTATATCATGAGGTGGCAAACGACCAAGCAGTCACCTGAGTCCGCCTAAACAGCGAATCGACCTCTGTCTATAGACATCTGCAATTGCAGGTGCGTTGCCTACCTTTAATCGACAGAGGAGGAGACGCACAAAAAGAGGATGTATCCTGTTCCTATGCGTCCCCTCCTCTTTCAAATCCACTTCCCCTTCCCATCCTTTCCTTATAAGAAAAAGTTGAGAAGGAAACGTGGACTAATTAAGCCCCCGGTGACTTGTGATTACTAGGAATTATTTATTAAGTCTTATTATACGTGTACTCTAGTGTGTGACCACCTTATAGGACTATATCAGAAGATCACTTACGTGCCACAAAATGCCGGATTGCCTCTCCTTATTCAAAACAGCTGTAATTATTCTTAAACCTCTGACCTGTGGTATCGGAATCGACTAATCTTCTACCATAATTGTATTACGTACTACCGAAAGCCACTATGTTAATTCTGACAGATTTATAGATTTATGTTATCCGCCATTTTGTCTAGTTATAATTTACTTAATTGCGACAGATACAATATGATAAAATTGTTTTACATGTATTAAATGTTTGTCTAATAAAATAAAAAAGAAATTTTACTTGGCTTTAAATTGATAAACTCTATTACTAACTAGCTGTCGACCACGACTTCGTCCGCGCGAAATTAAAAAAAAACTTAATAAGTAGGCTATGTGTTCTTCCAGACTATGCTCTACATGTATGCCAAATTTCATCAAGATCTGTTAAGCCGTTTCGGACATACCTTCAAACAAACATACATCTTAACATTCGCATTTAAATATTAGTAAGATTGTTAAATTAAAAACATGCTAAACCTAAGGAATATGTAATCATAACAAAAACTGTTTATCTCTTTTACTTAACTTCATCTTTCACAGTGTGATGTTTAACAACTTACTTAAGTATGATTAATTTTAAAATCAGTGTTAGATCTCTCAGTTATCTTCTAAACCAGTGTTTCCCAAAGTAGGCGATAACGCCCCCTTGGAGGCGTTTGAAACCTAGGAGGGGGCGATAAGAGGCCCAAAAAATGGGGGGCATTGAAATTAATTAAAGTAATGAAATTGTGGTTTTTAGTTTTTAGGGCTGAATAAAAATTAGGGGGCTCTGAAATATAATTGATTTTCAAAGGGGGCAGTGAAAGAAATAAGTTTGACAATCACTGATCTAAACATACCGAAGCATTCAGAGTTAATGCATGAATCAAAAGCACAGTAAGTCTGTGTTATATCTCATTTACTTTTATCCTGTTTCCTAATAGAGTTGCTCGGTCCATTTTTAACAAAGCGGTCCTCTTTGATATGACACACTTATAACAAATCAGGACGGACCACTTTTGACACTCTGTGAACGTTCAATCGCTGTCATACAAAGATAACTAGCCAACTTAATTTCGATCACGTCTAGTTGATTTATACCATAGGGTAATAGTATTACTATATACTAACTAAACTAGCTTTTACCCGCGACTCCGTCTGCGCGGAATAAAAAAAACACATGGCAAAAAAGTTCATGTCCGTCTCCTAGTTCTAAGCTACCTACCCATAAATTTTCAGCGAAATCAGTTCAACCGATCTTGAGTTATAAATAGTGTAACTAACACGACTTTCTTTTATATATATAGATACTAAACTATATACTAACTAAAGTACAGTGTAGCACAAAAGTGTGTTGTTCTACAAGCTTAAATCTGAAAAATTAATGCTTTTTAAGTAGTTATACTCGTAATTCAACTTCACTTACGTAATAACATAACTCTGATAAGTGTTTAATATATGTACTCACTTTGAATTTAAATTATGGCTGTTCTTATTTGTCAAATGAAATACTTTAATTGTTTTTATTTTATTCCCGTCTACATTTACCACATGAATGTACCCGTAGTTTACGTATGTCTTTACATAATATACCTCATTACACATCTTTGGTGACATCTTGGGTCATTCGCATATTGCATAGTCTTCATTTTGATTTTAAATTAGAAAATATACAATTTTCAGTAATTTAAGTGCCGAATTTACTAAGAAACTAAAAAAAACACAGACGATATGAGAACCTTCACCTTTTGGAAGTCAGTTAAAAATATGTTGAGACGACTAGAAATATTTAAGAAAACAAAAGACATACTGTCATACTTAAAACAAAAATGTAGACTTAAATGCAATAGTCTCTATGCAAACTAGGTTGTAACTATCTCGGTAGTTAATTTTTTACTTAATTGTTTGCACTTGGCGCCTTGAAATGTATTTGTTTATTCAGACCGTATCAAAGACGTGTCATGTTACTGTCGAAAAATAGACAATGCACAGTCGGTCGCACTTCGAACAATACATGCAAATATTTCCCTTATCACCAGTCACATCAGGCGACAATAGCGTGAGGGTATGTTGTCCTGTCGCCTGTCTACGTATGACCAATGCGTCAAGGAACTTGCCAATTTCATACTTTTTCACATTCCCCGTATTGACAAATGTTTCACATGTTACTTATATTTTTTTTTTTGTATTGGATACGATAAGAATATTTGTTTATATACATACTTGTTTTAACTTTTTAGATAGACATATGTTAAAATGTTTAGGAAACTTAGGTTTTTTTTTTCATTCGATATGTTATTCTTCTCCGGATTGTTGTAGTGGTAGATTTTTGGAACGAAGTTCCTTATCGCGCGTTATGAAAGGGGGCTAGACGGAAAAAATTCTTACGAAAAGTTGTCACGACACTTTTTGCTATAGTAAGTATGTTAACGACGAATGAGCGCTACTTCACCATGGCAACGACGTGACAATATATAACGAAAATTCATAGAAATAAAATGTACTTCTTGTGAAGACTTAAGTTTTTTATTCATAGAATAAACATTGGTTCCTTCACTAATTAATAGAAAGGAACTTCGTTCCATCCGGGTGTCCCTTGACACCTCTCAAGTTTTTTTTTATATCATAAGGTGGCAAACGACCAAGCGGTCACCTGAGTCCGACTAAACAGCGAAGCGACCGCTGCCCTTAGACATCTTCAATTGCAGATGCGTTGCCTACCTTTTATCGACAGAGGATTGCTTGCTTTTAGTATATTCTTTATTCTAAAGTGCTTCATAATAAAATATAACATTTGTTTTAAAAACACGTGTATATTTATTCCTTTCACCTATTCCATTAGAAACTGACACAAATGTGTGTTACAATTGTCCAATAAAAAAGTCTTCAATAACAGTTGTACTTACTGTGACGAGACAGGTATAAGAAACATATAGTTACCTCAATTTATTTCCAAAGGATGAGCGGGATGACCATATGTTTTGTGTAAACTCGCCAGTGTAAACGCACGCCTTTGATTACCGTTACTTGGAATTCTTTTGTTTTTACCTAAATCATATAACTCTCGAACGACATCCGTAACTAATCTTAATGAATATACTATAATGCCTTCATCCTTTCACAGCTGTACTTTTGGGGTAATCAGTGACCTTAGATTACTTAATCACGGGCTATGTATAACTACTTTACTATAGAATTTTGTTTGAAATTTTTTGATTATTAGTATACAATAGACATTCCTACTGCTGTCATCTAAAACACATTGGGATTCTATGTTTCAAAGTTTAGTCGAACTTGTAGCGAGAGTTCAAGGGACAGAGATATTTCTCTCGCTTATGGAGAGTATTATCCCAGGTTCTCGCTTATGAAGGTTGTCTGTGGCGACTGGATATTGACTCTCGCTTATCCAGATTTGACTTTATATAATATAATATTAAGAAATTATCGTATCTGTGAATAAAATCGCAAAATATAATTTGAAATTGCTGCACTTTCTAAATGTTATTTATAACTTACTATATATCTATATCTATATATATAAAAGAAAGTCGTGTTAGTTACACTATTTATAACTCAAGAACGGCTGAATCGATTTGACTGAAAATTGGTGGGCAGGTAGCTTAGAACCAGGAAACGGACATAGGATAATTTTTACCCCGTTTTCTATTTTTTATTCCGCGCGGACGGAGTCGCAGGTAAAAGCTAGTTTAACATAAATAACAGATTTCAATCCTATATATTTAAACTAATCATCTAAAATAATACACTTTTTCTTTATATGACTATTCTAAGCACCGTATAATTTCAACCTTTGAAAAAGGAAATAACGTAATTAATAAATGACAAATGGGATGCAATTTTTAATCCAAAAGCACGATCAGCCGCAATTATTAATAATGTTAAGACAAGTATCTATTACATTGCTGCGGGCGATACTGTGAAATTTTATTGCCATATAACATGTATTTAAACATATTGGTGTCTCTATTTTTTTCGAAGACAAAGAAGGAGATGACGACAGTTTTTATACAAGTTCAAATGTAAAAAACCAAATACCTACAGAGTAAATCTTGATTGTTCCAAAGCTTAATAATAAGTAAGTTTATTTCCTTTAGAAAGTTGTTATAACTAAGTGCATTAAAAATATATGTGAGAACTTGAGAGTAATAGTTTGTGATAA
The DNA here is from genome assembly GCF_912999745.1 of Papilio machaon. Classification (NCBI taxonomy): domain Eukaryota; kingdom Metazoa; phylum Arthropoda; class Insecta; order Lepidoptera; family Papilionidae; genus Papilio; species Papilio machaon. The sequence goes on from NC_060005.1 coordinate 6,589,027, forward strand.
AGAGTTTTTTTATATAGAGTTAAATAATTCTTCTCGTAGTAAATAAAGGAAATATTTATGTTTTTTTACTTCTTTCATTCGTAACTTAAAAATAAAATCAAAGCTCGTTTCATAAGTCACATATCGGTTACATAAAAGCATGTATCAATATTCAAAACGTAGATATAAGAATTTGATAGAGGCGGCAAACCTCAAAATAAGTAAAGAAATCGAAGAACGAATTGTTCTCACACACCAATAAACTAAAACTCATTTTTTTCCGATCAAACACAATGGTATTTAAATACTTCGGAATTTTCTCGGAATTTACGTTTCGCCCTTTGGTTATTGTTTTCTTAGAAATATCGGACGACGGATGTAGGTGATGTGGGGGGGAGGGAGACGGGCGGGGGAGGAGGTACCAGGTAACACAATAAAGGCAGGAATGGTGACCGCAATGAGGTCAGGACATAAAGGCTTATGATGACCAAAGAAAGGTAATAACACTCCCCTATTGTAACTGAGGACATTTATGATGCAAAATATGATTTAACACGCGATGAAATATAGCACAAGATCATTTCAACATGACAAAAGGAAAGATAGTCTAATTTAGAACAGATTTTTTCATATTATTAAAAACAAATACAACACTCAAAACAGTCATAAGATTTTATACAAATTTAAACTTGATTTTATAAGCTTTTTAGTTTCACCTGTCCTGATGTTTGTCATCTAATCTTGCAAATTAAATTGATCCGCTGATTACGGATTGATGAAGCTGGAAGGTGAGTATAGGAACTTCTACTAACAATTACTTTTTATGTAGCACGAATACAACAAACCTAGACGCGTTTCCCGCATTAATAGCATCTACCCTAGACGTATGCCACTTTAGTAGAGGAATGGTCTAAACGCACCTGGCATTTGGACACTAGACTTTTAAAGCCATTAAAACTATACCAGCCAGAGCTACAATAAAGAAATAAATAGTTTCTAATGTAATAAAATTAAATATTATTTATTTGTGGATGAAAACAACCAACCAAACAGCCAACAAAAAAAGAGCGACAACAAAATTCTTCAAAAGAAATGTTACATTGTTCCATGTGGACATTTTAGTAATTATACGAGTAGTGGCGGGACAAAACCTCCTACAACGAACATACGAGAAATACAACATATATTAATTAAAAAGAGGTGGCATACTGCCCAACAAGACCTTTGCCTTTTTTTAGATTAAGAAAAAGATGAAGAGAGAAGAATCGCGCGGGAAATGTGAACAACGAGATTTAGTCGCGAATTGAGTGTGATGGAATTTTAATGTAATATAGTTTTGGTACAAGGATTTAACAACGGAATTAAGCATTTTTAGCTGTCGTGCTGCTAATATCAATTTATACACAATTGATATAAAATATAGGAATTCAATAAAGAATAAGACATGACCTAAGAATTCCTAACGTATATTTGATTTATTAGAAAACCATAAGTTGCAGTCAAGTGTGTCCAAAAAGAATATTGTCGATGGTATCAAACGGAATAAAAAGCCATGCAAATAAGTGGGACCCCACACGGCAGGCGAACGGTGCGTTTACTAAGTAAACAATACATGGAATGAAGTGAAAATAAAAAAAAAGTTATTTATTGTTCCGGCCAGAGGTTGAAGGTAAGCGATGCCAGACGTGTTTGTTAGTCTTATTGCTTTATTGAAGTGTTGCTTGATGTGTATGAAAAAAAAAACACAATTTGCAACATGATTTTTCTTCCTTAACAATAGAATTAAAACTAAGTATTTTATGGTTTTAAAATTTCTATGTAAAGATTATTGGCATTAACTGTCGCTCGCGACTCTATCAGCGAGAAATTAAAAAAAAACCTTACTAATAGCCAACGTATTCTTCTAGACTATCTTCTGCATCTATGCAAAATTTCAGCAAGATCCGTTAAGCCGAATTACCTTATATTAAGATTTCGGAGATACCTCCTAACAAACATCCATCCATCTATCTAAACATTCGCATTTATAATATTAGTAAGATTTCGCTTGCTACATATTAAAAGTAGTATAAATATTAAAACAATAAAAATTTGGTTTGAAAGAAATTTCTTTATTTACATTTTTAGTTTAAAGTTCTCATTTAAATTTCCAAAATCAATGAAGCTGTTTTATTTCCTCGGTTTATAGTAATTTAGATATAACAAACTCGTCTTTGTGTCTCATAATTTTCGAGTTACTCTCGCGTTGAGCAACATACTAAAATGTTCACGCTTTATGTCTTCCTTGAAATTAATTAAAAATAAAATTAATGTAGTAATACATTAATTAGGTAATCGTATAATGGCTAATAAATAGACATACGACAGACACAGTGCGGGATTTTACGATGAAAACTATTTTGTCAGATAATTCAGTGTTGCCATCTACTGGGAAATTTTAACTCTATTGAGTACAACATAGCGAGAATTTTTAAATGATCTTCTAATACTTGTATGCTGAAAATACTGCAACTTACTCAGCTCACTATATGTCACTGAGGGGATCGGAGCCTACCCCAAGTTAGGGGTGACTAGGACATAGTCAACCACGCAGGCCCAGTGCGGGTTGGTTGACTTCACACATATCATTGAATTTCTTCTCAGATATGTGCAGGTTGCACATATCTGAGAAGAAATTCACGATGTTTTCTTTCATCGTAAGAACTTCGGATAAATGTACATATGTAAATCGAGTACCCAGGTCCTGCAGATTGCAAGTCAAGTGCTTACCTGAGCCACTGACGCTCTTTACTTATTTTACTTTAAGGATAAACCAAGTCCAATGGTTTATACTAAGTTAATATCCTCGTCCTCGTCAGGCTACGGGATGACGTTATTCGCCAACGTTTCCTCACAGCAACACGCGAGACCATCATCACCGCAGCGGACATAGTACCAGGTCTGACGGGACCGCCGGCAGCCGAAAAAATAATTGTACGTGAACCACTTACACCGTATTATAAACACTTATTATGGCAGACTAAACAAGAACTTAAAGATAGTTACAAATATATCTGGTTTAAGGAGGGCAAAGTGCTAGCACGAAAAAATGAAAATTCAAAAATATACAGATTAAGAACCGTTAAAGATATACAAACACTTTTGTCTAAAAATATTTAATAATCTTTCGTACTGGCCCTTGGAACTCCATAGATAATTTTTATTTTTCTTGTATGTGATGGATAGTTTTTCTGTCGATAATAATATTATAGAAATTTTTGATTGTGTAAATTTCTCTGAATATAAAAGACGGTTACCGTTTAGTAAAAATAAAATAACAATAACACATGTAAATATTCGATCAATGATAAAATATTTTTGGCGGGTAGAACAGATTATTAGCGAAACTGGCACGGACATCGACATTCTTATAATTACAGAAGCAAACATTAGTGATAACATAAAATCTCTTTACAACATAAATGGTTACACAATGTATACGGTATTAAGAAATAAACAAAAAGGCGGTGGAATAATATTATATATAAAAAATTATTATACGTTTACGCATATCAATGTAATAACTCGCCATTTTGAATGTTTGTTAGGTAAAGTTGTTATCTCATCAGTGCCGTTAACGTTGTGTGCAGTGTATAGACCGCCTAACACTAACAAACATCAATTTGTATTTGAATTAGATATGTTACTTGAAAATTACAATAACACAGATCTTGTATTGTTGGGTGATATAAATATTGATCTAAAACTTCAAAATTCTGTTAAAAAATCATACATGGATGTTATGAGTGGACACGGTCTCCTATGCGGGATATCAGATTATACAAGAATAGAAAAATATAAAAATAAAGTTACAAAAAGTTGTATTGATCATATATTCGTGAGATCCCGCTTAGGAAACGCGTATGCCGCGGTGCTCGGCATAGTGTTGGCCGACCACAGATTAACGACGGTCGCACTATGCTCAGATACGCATATACAGGATGCTCCGGTTTACATAAAACGAATTGATAACAAAATATTTAACAAATACGTTAATGAGGTTGATTGGAATCCCATACAAACCATGAATTGTCCTAATGAAATATATAAATATATGAAAGATAATTTCATTAATTGTTATAATAAAGCTGAATACAAACAAAAATTAAGTAGATCTAAACGAAATGTCTATGGCTGGGTAAATAAAAATGTAATTAATCTTTGTCGAAAGCGAGATGAGTGCTTCTTACGCTGCGTTAAAGACCCGACAAATAAAGAAATTAGAGTTAAATATAAAAAAATCAGAAATAAAACTAATAAAATAGTACAAAGAACCAGAAATGCGTATTATATAAATCAAATAAACAATTGTAAATCAAATACTCGTAAATTATGGGAAATAATAAACAATATGACTGGAAAAATAAACAATACAGTTGATGACGTAATAACTAAAGCATTTAGAAAAGATGGTACGAATAAAAATATCGCTGATAAATTCGCCCAAGAGTTTAAAAATAATGTACAAGGGTTAATTCCAAAATGTAATATTAAAATCTTAAACGAATCCGAGTATGTAAGGCCTCTTGACAAATCAATTTTCTTTAAGAAAGCTAAGGTCGGAGATATTAGGAACATAATTAAAAATCTTAACCCTAGAAAAGCCCCAGGAGTGGACGGACTTCGAGCAGTCGACATCATGAATTTGTCGGATAAAATTGTACATGTGATAACGCGATTGGTTAACGTCAGTATCCAAACGGGGGTTTATCCCAAAGAATTAAAAACTGGTATCGTACGACCTATCCACAAAGGAGGCAGTACTCTGCATTACGATAAATATCGTCCCATTACCATATTACCAGTAGTTGATAAAATCGTTGAAAAGCATATAACCGGAACAATCCAACATTTCTACAGATCTCACAAAGTTTTATCTGAGAAGCAATATGGGTTTCAAGCTGGAAAAAGTACTACTCTCTTATTATCTAAATTCACCGATGATATTAATGCTTGCCTTAATTCAAAAAAACATGTCATATTAATATTTATTGACTATAGCAAAGCCTTCGATATGCTTAAACATGATCTGTTAATTGAGAAGCTAGATAATAATGGCATAAGAGGAAAACTGCTACAGTGGTGTAAAAATTATCTTAATGATCGCAGCTACCAAGTAAAAGTGGGAACGTCGTACAACGATAGTGTACCTGTTACGTTAGGAACAGCACAAGGCTCTGCTATCGGTCCGCTTCATTATCTGACCTACGTCAACGACATCACCATGGTCATTAAACATTGCACTGTGTACCAGTTTGCGGATGATACATGTCTGATGGCTGCTGACAGAGACATCGCGGTGGCTGAACGCCAGATACAATCGGATTTTGAAGCGCTTTGTAAATGGTCGCATGATGCTGGTTTAGTACTCAATGCTGACAAAACTAAATTTATGCATGTGCATTCGAGCCACAATCGGTGCTCTCCGAATAAAATTATTAAAATTTTAGCACACAGTCACACGTGTCTCCACAGTGGAAAGTGCACATCTAATTGTGTGCCTCTTGAGCAGGTCCATGAGCATAAATATCTTGGCCTGGTGATAGATGATAGGTTTAGTTGGTCGCGACATATAAATAAGACATGTGATAAGCTAAGGGCAATCATGGCTAAATTTTATATAATAAAAGATAGAATACCTTACAATGTTCTAATCACTATGTATATGGCGTTTGTAGAAAGTATAATATCATACGGATTAAGTAGCTATGGACGAACTTATAAAACATACCTAAATCAAATATATAATATACAATATAAAATTTTAAAACTAATAACACCAGCGAAAATAAAACAGAATTATTCTAAAGACCCTATAAAACTATTTAAACATTGTAAAGTAATTCCAGTACATAAAAAAGTAGAATATAACTTGTTAGTAGAACAATATTTTCGGACTGAAATTCAGCATCCAATTAATCATAAACTTACAACTAGGAGTATAACAAATAAAAAATTTTCAATTCCAGAACATATCAATGTCTATGGTATGCGTACATCAGAATATATAATTCCAACATTAATAAATAATTTACCTTCTGAAATTAAAAATAACATAAACTACAAAAATTTAAAAAACATACTTAAAGACTACTATCTTAAATCCTGAGAGTTATATAATTATTACCCGTTGTGCACCCTGTATATGACGGTATGAGCGATCTCACTTAGTTGTTGTTTAAAAAATTAATCTAAACTTACCTTCAGTTATATTTCATAGCGTAGTACCAAAGTGTCTGGACAAACCCACTATGGGTTTATAGACACTTTTAATATAACTTTGTATTTTGTACCCTGTTTAATATAAATAAATAAAAAAAAAAAAAAAATAATTGACAGAAAAGCTTAGTAGAACGGAATGATTTCTAAATTCCTCTCAGTTGTTTTTGAATTTACTACCTCGTTGTTCCCGCCGTTGGTTTGCCTTGTTTCTTATATAAATACAAAAACAAATTGTGGGCATACAACGACACATTAGCTAACTAATTCGAGACATACCTGTGTTATAGACGTTTTTGTTTAAGTGCCAATATTGTGTTTAACACTTAATTGGCAGTTAACAGGCGACGATTATAATATTGTTAGTATTGTCAAAGAACGATTGACTCATTGTAAGCCAAAGTTTGAAGATCGTATCATGTCAGTCGACACCTGGACGCCAGCAATGCTGTAACTTTATTCAATGATTAAGATTACAAAACCTCAAACATTACTCCTTCGAGCATATAAATGCATTGTAATTGGGCACCCGACTTACTAAATGCCAACTCAAGGCAGTAAGATTTAAATCAATTTAAAACGTTCTATATTTAAAAAGAAATTACTATTACTTTATGGCTGTATGACTTAGCACTACAAAAACTATATTTAATAGTGATATAGTAATACCACGTACTTAGATAATGATTGAATAAGTCCTAGATTCCCTTATACCGGTAACTTTGTGATGTAGACTAAAGAAAGACCATATTAGACGTGAAAAACCATCATTCGCTGCATATATTAAATGTAATTGTTCTAGCTCTGTTTACTGGACAATATCTCTACGGCGCCCTTTCTTTACTATGTCTGGGGTGTATGTAACATGGTTATATGGCACTGAGTTATTCGCAGACTTATGGTGCTCCTTTCTACCCAGCGCCCTATCCTAACGCCTACTTAACAGTAAAATGGTTACATAAGTCAAAAGAAGGATATCATAAAAGCCATACAATAACACACGTGTTAAAATTAGATTCATAAACCGGTATGATGATGTTTGTAAATAATACTCATAAAGTAATAGATAAAGCAACAATCAATAACATTGCATCAAATTTGTCAAACCGATCAATTTATTGATTAACGCCTCCGCAATTATCAAGCGTTATCTGAACGATTTGCAGATAATGTTAATTTGAGAGATCTATCAACTGCCGAGACAACATTCAGATAAAATTCATATCCATTCATATTTATTTCATCCACTTACATTCAATAAACAACTCCTTAAGATTCAATCCCATTCAGTTAATTTGAGTACGTAAAATGGACGGAATGGGTTTGATTTTCGTCGTATAACTTTTAAAAGTTTAATACAAGATTCTAAAACAGCTTCGAAATAATAGATGAGTCATTTAATCAGTGTTAGCAGCAACCACGTAAAAACAACGAAATAAGAACAGCGCCATCTAATGTTTTCCGAAGTAAATTCTTAAGTGATATCTTTCCCGTTTTTGCACATGATCACTCTTCTACCTCTTTGATATTCGGTTATATTATATACTAGCTTTTACCCGAGACTCCGTCCGCGCGGAATAAAAAAAATGCACACAAGATAAAAAAGTTCCTATGTCCGTCTCCTAGTTCTAAGCTAGCCTCCCCATCAATTTTCAGCGAAATCAGTTCGACCGATCTCAAGTTATAAATAGTGTAACTTACACGACTTCCTTTTATATATATAGATTTACATTACAAGTCAAAATTGAATTCGCATTTAAATTCGACTATTTTTTTTTTTCATTTTCCACTTCATAAATTATTACGTAGTCATCACATATTGTCTGGTCATTTCTCATTTTGTTAATACTTAATATTTATTATAAACTAAATAACATAAGTAATGTTGTGACTGGAAATTATTGGAATTAATGTATTCAAATGAATAATGATAATTCTCTAATCGAAAGCAATCTGACCTGACGACACTCATTTGACCATAAAGACTGTAGCACACAGCGAACATAGCAAACTGATACTGAAGACAAGCGAAGAATAACTTCCATAGTATTGAGACACGAAAACAAAAGAGTGTGCTCCATAACTCGCTAACGTGTTCGTTGGGACGTTCATTATAGTTTTTGTCTATCTTCGGTTTGAGTTTGCTTTTTCCGCTGTGTGTTACCAGTTTAATATTAATCACTTCTTCCAAACTATCACAGCAACAAACTGCGGTGTAAAATCTGGTTTCTTTAATTGATTTGGTTGTGACATCTGGTCACTGCGCTCGCACTGGTGCTCGGACACATTCGGTGATTACTTTTCATCTGTGTAGTGTTACCACACATATTGTGAATTTTCGGGATATCTCTATAATATTATATTGGATTTTTTTGTAACGTAAACACCAAATAAGATTTAATCAAGTGAATAATATTCGCTGGTTTGAACATTTAAAATTACTATTACTAGATGTCTATTTCATCAGATTTCACTTATTGTAGTTTTTTTTAATAGTTTTTATTTATAAAATTAACTAGAATAGTAATGCACTAACAAAATGTTATAGGTTAACACTTATTTATTACTTTGCTTTTAGTTTTTATAGTTGACATTTAAAAAAAAGTGTCGTGTCTTGTATATTTCTAGGAATGGTGACCATGTAGGAAGTAATACAAATTTACTAATTTCCGTTTTAATTTATAGCCGTTTTTAATGAATTGCATAATAATGTCATTATTTAATATCATATGAATAAATAATAAATATGGAAATCTTAAAAATATTATAAGTAGTTATTACTTCTTTAAAAATGTTAATTATATAATAATTTTACCAATTACATTTTTATTTATGTTTTTAAAATTACGGAATTACTCTAATTAATATAAAAGATTTTTTGAATATTATTGGATTCGACCATTTGACTCTTTACGATAATTTTGAGTAGAAAAGACTTTTTCTATGTTTTAATGAATAAACTTAAAAACTACTGAACCGACAGATATAATAACAAAGCTTCTAATGTAGTGATCACTAAAGTTAATACTATTAGGTGTAGATTATTTGTCAAAGTGAACATTACTGTGTCGTTACTTTGTACAAACTAACAAATCAAGTAAAGTGGTCTAAGTCACAAGCTTATTATATTTATCAATAAACGTTTTATAGACTATCGAAATAATCCAATTAAAAAAAAAGTTTTTGACAGATTTATTTTTGGATAAAAATTATAAAGTGTTATTTACATGTATGTTATTCCCAGTTATAATTTTAAAGAGCGTGTTTTTCGTAAAACGCTCTTGGCTTGTAACTCGCACCGTACAAAATCGCCCCCAGTACAGTCATCAACATTTCAGCGCAGGGCGGTTGGCTGCTAGTCGCGCGAGCTGCCTTGATTTATACACATTTCGCTCTTGAAACTGTCTGGTCGTAGCTCATTTAAAAATCCCTACGCCCCAGTCGACAGTCGACACATTTACTAACTTCTGTTTCATTGCGTCTTTCTTAATTAAATAAGAGAATCTATTTCTGTACGTATTCAGAATAGATACAGTTAGAATTTGATTAAATTATTCACACTTGTACTTTCTTAATTACAATTTGATATAATTTTTAGCAATAGACAATCTAGAGGGACATTAAACAAAAGAGTAAAATTGAACAAGAAATTGAAAAAATTATATTTCAATTCTGAAAATAAAAATTGTAATTGTACATACCTGAAAACATATTCTTCCTGAAAACTAAACACAAAATAAAATTCACAATTCACTTTTAACGCACACGGGAAAAAAATCACGAAGCACAAAAATAAAAATGAAATTCGCACAAATTACACGTTTGCAACTGGGAATATTCGTGATATAAAAATCGATTATTCGGAACTCCGGAAAATCGAATACGATACGCATAGATAATCGATGTTCAATCGCATCGACACGTGTTGACAGGTTGCGCGTGCGCGGTATACTGCCGGCCAGCCTGCGCCCAGCCTGCTATTGAACTTGCCAACAGCTTTCGCACTCAATTGTTTTACGGCCAATATCTAGATGATCAACCTATTTTGTATACACGTGAACTGTTTCTAAACATATGTATTGGATAATTTTAATTTATTGATCGCTCTAGTGTTTCCTATGTGCCAATATTTCGCGCAGTTAACACAAAGATTTAAATGAAGCTTTTGGAAATTTACTTTACAGTAAATACAACCTTAAAAATTTCAATTTACACCACATGTCTTACACAGTGTAGAGCCTAGATATCCCATAAATGAAAAAAAATACGGAGACGCAAAAAAAAAAGCGAGCAACCGAGATCTAGAATCTTATGAGAAAATATCACAAACCCCAGGATGACTAACATGAATGTTTACTTCGTTATATTGATTCTTACATACATATTTTTTTGTTTTAAAATAATTAAATGTATTTACAAACTGTCAATCATTTAAAGGCATTCGCGGCCGTGGAAAATGCACCAACCGCACAAAACAGCGAGGTAAACGCAATTTGCAAGTAAAAAGTAAAACTGTTCGGGTTCGCGCTTTGTTAAAGTAAGCAATACAGAGATTTTACACCTTGAAGTTACACTTTAAACCTTATCTCGTATAGTTTGAGTCATATTTCGTTTATTTTGTATAAAATTTGTATGACGAGGACTGTTGTTGACTTCTTATTTTCGAGTTTTTTTTTTTTTTGTCAACATGAACATAAAAAGTATAGAGATGTGACAGTAATTGCAGGTCTATTGTCATGCAAATTCCTAAGACATAAGTAACGTAAAACATACGGTATACTGTTAACGATATCCCAAACACTTGTAAAAAAACTGGTAAACAAGGATGATTTTTGACTTTTGATAAAACAAATTCTTATTTAATCTTTAATTGGGAAAAGTAAGTAAATCTTTGTATTAAGTTGAATACAAATAAATTGTAAAATGTTGGCTTAAAATCAAATCACCAAAGCAAAAAAAAAACATCGCTGAAATTAAGTGAATTGTACTTTAAAAGGATATCCTCGCCAACCATGTTCCGACTTCCGATAGCTTACTAGTCGTAGGTCATAGCAATATTAAAGTCGTCCCACGCTTCGTTTCCCTTATCGTCTTTGCAGTTTCCACTCATCGCTCTTCCGACATCATATACCAGTTTGCGGTTCTAGTTAGTTTGAAACCAGGTACTGCATTGTTTGTGGATTACCTTTTTATAAACGATATCTTGCAGGTAAAGTAAACATTTGGTTACCATTTGGCAATGCAACAAAAAATAGAGATAAAAATAATGGTGTCTGTAGGAAAAGGGTAAACTAAGAAGGTAAACTTAGGCTTTTGAATTGTAACACATTTACCTTATTGATTACTTCCCATACTCAAAATCTAAACAAAACTTAAAATTAACACGTAAGTGTTTTTTGTTGGTACAAATTATTTCGTTAACCGTAAAATATCTGGAACTAAAACATTTAAACGCGGAAATTCCATGTTAAATACTATTTACCCTTTAATAATAATTTACCTTTCTTATGCAATAAAAATATTTTATTTTAAACCCGATTAGTAAGCTCCTGAAATTAACGTAGGTAATAACGTTAGTTTGGATATACGACTATATTGATGACAATACATTGAGATATATGTACATCGCTATGTTTAAAAATCTATAATCCATTTATAAAAAAAAATTAAACATTTTATATAAAAAAAGACAGTACTAAAATCGCTGCTCGCTTAAACTTGTACCACAAGCGACAGCGTGACTGACGAGCAATGGAACGACTACATTCGAGTGTTCGCCTGGGAAAATTCGCAAGTCTTATTAGCACTTTTATGTCAGTTATTAAGTTTACTCTTTTACTTTATTTTAACAATACATAATTAAACATCGGTAACTTATAACAACTATTTTGTTCTAGTTATTAAGAGTAAACAAAATACAAGGAAAACTTTTGCTGCAAAACGGATGGATATTTTTTTTATTGCCTATTCTTTTTCGGTCTCTAAACAATGAGACTTTTTTAGTAAGTCAATTATTCGTGCATAAAAATCCATACTATGGATTATACGAGGTATAAATTCGACTTTAAAAAACCTAGTGCCAATAATTCCTTAAACATCTTAATAGCCGATAAAAAGTGAGTATAAAAAACTAACTTGGTGTTATCGAAATTACCAAATACTTAAACTTTTAGGAATACGATTTAAAAATACAACTAACAATTGCAACAATAAATTGTTTAAAAGCCGATGTGACCAAAATTTACCAATTTTATTAGAAACATTTACGCTAAATTAATGTACGATTGCAGAAACTGAATAAAGGAAGTACCAGAGGATCATAAAACATAAACATATAGAAGAACCATTAACTAGTACATTGTCAAGAGGAATCTAGTGGCCTGCCTAGACTAGTGGTCGATAGGAAACTGTTGCCTTCAACTTTCTCTCCCGTCACCAATCCAAATATAGCACACGAGCTTGTAGTTGGATGTAGGAGTGTTACAAAAGCCATAGAGATGTGCTGGGAATGTACATAATCTCTGTTTAAATTTATATTTCACGAATTGTGATGAAAGTAAATTTTGCACATTAACTTCGTGCAAATTAGAAATGGACTAAGCAAATCAGCTCGAATACGGCACGTACAATGGGTATTTAAATAACTTGCTATTTAATCCGTAATAGGCTGTGTTTACACATCAAAGATAGAAATATAACCATAAATTGACTAAATTTCGTATAAACTTTTTGTTAACATGTTCGTCCTATTAAACTTTTAAAATTCGTGCGGGAATTTCATTGGATCAAGTCATCGCTGTCACTTATCTCTAACACACTCAAAGCAATAAGTACAAAAATAGAATTTTCAAGACAGTATAAAGACTACAATAATTAGAAACAACGCCAATAGATATACACTAATGTTAATTAAAAATAAAACATTTATTTTATTTGATGGGGCAATCGTAAAATTTTGTAGTAAATTGTGCATTCTATGAAGATTTGTGTAGCCAAAACATTCTAGAATTATTATAGGAAGGATCGGTTACATAAACAATGGAGTGCTTGCATTTATTTTCAAAGTTAACATTTCTAAAGCAACAGCAAACCGTTGGCGGGCGCGCCAGGGGTGCTCAACTACTGCATTGTGGTCCGCGAGCTTTTATTGCGAACTGGAGAAAATTAACTTGTTCATTAACACGGCGGCGGCGTTCATTTGCAATAGTAATTCAAATGGAGCCCCATAAAAGTTTTGCTTTATGAATTTCTGTTATTAGTTTCCTGAGTTTAGTGTGGCTTTAGATGTTTTTTGTAGAGTGAAAGTTGAGTTAAAAGTTAATTGTGTTTTTTTTTAATTTAAATGAAATTGTAACTTTACATAATTAAAATAGGATGAAATAAACAAGATAAATTATTTACTATTTGAGACATATATAATTAGCAGTAAAATTGTAATTTACGTAAAATATCTGAAAACTTGACAAAATTACTTGCATTAATAGACGTTGAAATGTAATATAATTTTTACTTTGTACCTGTTACGAATGAATGATTAATAAAAGTATAGGATTACTTTCCAAGGTCAAAATTCTAATATACGTAATATCTTATATACTGTAATGTGAATTAAAGTTAACAATTTAAAACGTACTTAATTCACACGATAGTTATATAAAACCGAGCAATAAATTGTTGCGAACCCCTGAGTGAAATTATTTGCGATATTTTAATAAAGCTCTGCGGCAAGTCAACGAACTTTCATTTTCTAAGTTGAGTGAATATTTATAGAAGTTTATGTTAAGTCTCTGTTCGTGTTATGAAGTAGGGGTCGACTTATTAAAAAAAAATGTGGAGAAAGCACGTACGTTACAGTGGCACTAGTAACAGTACATTAAAACTGTGGGTTTCCATTGTCGAAAGTCATGTTACAGACAGACAGTTACAATAAGAAGTAACAAGATAATTTTGTTAAGGACTTTAGGCAATGGTAACCCAACTTCTGGTACAATTTCGTTAGGCGCTAACTCGGTTGTTATCCAGCAAGCGGGAAGGCTTTGCATACAAGCTAACGACGAATAAAAATTAGTCAATGTAAACCAAGCGTCATGGGGATGCGGAGACGCAGTTGATAAGGATAATGGGCGGTGAGGAAAAATAAGGACTATCGCCCAAAGCATGCGGACACTACCGGGTAATGAAACAGTGCCCTAATAAAATTGCGCCAACCGAGGAATAAGTGGTAAAGTAAGGATTTCTGTTATGGATTCCGATAACACTGTATCTATTTGTGTACTTCTACCTAAGTAAGAACTACATCGTTTATTAGCCTAGATTAACTAGTATGTGATATTGTAGAAACAAATGCATCGTTAGTTTAACTAACTCAAGTAAACCAGGCTTTGGTAACTGAAGCTATCAAAATAACAAATCAATTCTGGAAAACGAACAACAAAAGATTTACGAATAAAGAAACATCGTAGATCAAGCGATTCAGCGATTTGTCGCTGGCTGTGGATTTATGCGGCCACCCGCGGAGATCAAAGACACGGAGCCGATATCAGTTTTTGGTGTTCGGCTTTCGTTTTGGTTTTTAAATGCACGTAAATAGACTTGTGCGTGACTTAGATTGCGTATAACGTATTAAGAATAATTGGTATTTTTAATAATAATAATAATATATCACATTTCGTGTACTAAGTTACAGAAAACCTTAATACTGTAATATTTTTTATCTCTGATCTAAAAACGTATCCGAACTCAATTCATAGAAAAAAGGATCATCTTGTGTGTGTACTAATGCCAAAACACTCGTTCAAAACAATTGCTCTTTAAAGGGGTCATTAACCTCTGCCAAAAAAAGTATTGGATTGTAAAGGACCGCGGCATTGAGTGAAAGCGACCACCTATAATGACAATAATTAGGACCATTAGCTTTCGACCGTCGCAAATTATAACCGCGCGCTGCACGCTACACTAAACGTCCAAATCACTGCCCGCTTGACACTTCATTCTGACACTGACAGGGGCTGCTAATCCCGGCCCGCTGGTATATTATTAAATGCGTAACAAAAGATTTCGCGTAGTTTTTATATTTTTAGGTTATTTAATATGACATTGCTTTACATAATATACATCGCTATTACTATACCTTATATGTATATGAAATCATTATAATGGAGTTTCAAATCCTATTAATTTTCTTAACTGATTATTTCTCAATTTCACTATATCGCATTAAAATCCTTTTTATTAACAAGCTGTGACTTTTCTTACAGGGCTGTTAAACTGAAGGCTCGCTATAACAACTTGGTCCGCTATAATGGCTGACGAGTAGGTAGTAGATCTCTATTCACGGCTCGTTAATCGTCTAGCAAGTATTATTTACGTGGGGACTGCTAACTAGTTGATTACTATTCACAACTTATGATTTCAAATCGTACAACGTTATATTACGTTAATTCAACAAGGGTAATAACAAATTAAGTTGTTTTATCCTGATTTCTACGTAAACTTTGTTCAATATCACGCTAATCATACAATACATTTATCTAACACTTTTTTGGTTTATTTTTAAGAGTTTCACTAAATTTAGTAAAATTTATTACACTTTATTTATCATCATTATCATCATCATCAGCTCACTATACGTCCCCACTGAGGAGCTCGGAGCCTACCCCAAATTAGGGGTGACTAAGCCATAGTCAACCACGCTGGCCAAGTGCGGGTTGGTTGACTTCACACATATCCTTGAATTTCTTCTCAGATATGTGCAGTCATCACGATGTTTTCCTTCACCGTAAGAACGACGGATAAATGTACATATGTAAATCGAAAATCGAAAAACACATTGGTACATGGCGGGATTCGAACCCAGGACCAGCAGATTGCAAGTCAAGTGCTTAACCCCTGAGCCACCGACGCCCTTATATACTTTATTTATGTATTCATCGATTCCATTACAGATATATTAATTTTGTCATACTGAAAAATTTGGGAGACTCCAAAATAAATTAAAAACATAGCGTCTAAATAATATAATGTACTTAGAAATTGCAGGCCACTTTTTAAGCCCCTCTGGCGCAGCGCAAACAACGGCCCGAGATCAATTTGTCGATGAGTAGAGCACGCGATGTCAGTTCTGACCAAATCAGATCGAAGATCGTACAAGCTGACACATAACCTAAAAGGCTTTGGTGTCTTAGATTACGCTCAAGTTTGTAACTTACAAAGTTTGTAGTAACTAATTTATAAAACATAAAAGCATGTACTTTAAAAGAAACATGATTATTAATTTTTCCTTACGTTAATTTTCGACTAAATAAAAAAAAACCAAGGGTTAAAGACAATGTAAGCTTATAACGCAGGGCAGGCGTTAGGGTAGAGCGCGGTTGGTGATCCCGCCAGAGGGCTGGACAGAAAAGGTTGGTTGCCACAAGTCTGCGATTAACACAGGTTCCCTCCCACATCACTCTATTAACCCCCTCAAAAGCATGGTTAAAAAAGTAAAGACGCTAGTAGAGGTAATACTGTTATGACAGAAATTCCACAATGTTGAGAAGGAATCGTGGATTTGGCGGAGGACGGGACGCATAGGAAGGGGAAATATCTTCTTCCTGTGTGTCTGCTCTTCCTTTGATTATAGTTAGGCAACACATCTGCTATTGCAGATATCCATGGGCAGCGGTCGCTTCGTTATTTCGACAAATTTAAGTGGCCGCTTGCTCATTTGCCACCTAACAATGTAAAAAAGACTTGTTTTCATTGATAGACACGATAGAACAAATTGGAAGGAGTGTTTTTAAATTTATTACATTACAAATAATATAAACATCTAAATACTTCCTCCACAGTGGTCTAGGTCCCCGTGGCAAGCTTCCAGAGACTTCAACAAAGTTATTGCCTACACAAAATTATAACAAAATTATTTGTATACTCGGCACTGATCCTACTTTACGCTACAATGATGACATCAAACGAGTTATTCTTGAAATTATCGACAATAAATAAAGATGTAATCCATATAAAGTTCTCTGGCCTATTTCCATACAGGCTTAGCTACAGGAATGGTTCAGTTGACCTTTGAATAAATTTGACATTTTGATGTTAGATATTTGATAGGATAAAAATAGAATAAACACTGCATTATTAAGTTTCTTGATAAGACATTTGATAAAAATAACCGGCAAAATACAAAGATTTGAGATTATGTGATTGGACATTAAAAACTGTTTGGTTTGAAGCTATAAAACTATTTTGAAAATAAAATTGGCATTAAGAAAGCAGCGGTAGTTGGACATGTGCATTTATTTTTGCATTCCAAAGTCATCTTTCACTTAAACTCATTAAAATACTAAGATACTCGTATGTTTAAATGCATGAAAAATATTCACAAAATAATTTTCACGCAAAGTTATGCTGCAAATGCGCAATGCATTTGTTATTCCGCAATGGATTATCAAATTCCCGCTAGACGCGGAATTAAATTTGGCAATACTCGATGTAAGTGCGAACAACAGAATGTATTACGAGATTCAAAGTTTATAGCGGTTCGTCATTACCTGCAAACGCAGTTGAGGGCTAGGTGAACTCACTGCGGATGGAGGCAAGATTGCGCAAAGGCAAGATTGCCCTTTTAAACCTATCGATTCTTAAGATTGTACACATAAATAGTATTGTACAATATAACAAGTGCTGTGAGAGAACTTTTGAAGAAATAAAATTTTCTGAACGTGGCGTTGCTTTTACTCATTTGATACTTGTATTTTCCTATTTGTATATAAGCATTAAATAAAAAATTTAAATTGAGGTTAGAAAAATTAATGACACGTTGTTAACTTAATTTTCCTGCGCGTGTCGTTTGAACAGTGAGCCGCTATAAAGTTTGGATAGCACTATATTTATCAAAGAATGCCAGCTATTTAACTGTTCGGTGTTGGCGTTTGGCAATGCCTTACCTGGCATTGTGTTAACGCTAGTTGCGAGGAATTTATAACGATTACTAAGCAGAGAAATGACAACTTATAGGTAACCACAGAATTATGGAATAATCAAATTTCACGTAGTAAAATTAACTTAATAAAATCTGACAGTCAAAAAAAATCGATGTTTATTCCAACTGTACAAAACTATCCTCATAACATTGATAAAACAAAACTTTTAATTACTATTAACATCTTACTAATATTATAAATGCGAATGTTTGGATGGATGGATGGATGTTTGAAGGTATCTCCTGAACGATATTCGATATTCTTAATGAAATTTGACACGGTTGAAGAATAGAGTCTGGAAGAACACATAGGCTACTTATATCGTTCTTTTTTTAATGTCGCGCAGACAGAGTCGCGGGCGACAGCTAGTTTAAAGATAAATCGAAAAATATTCCACGATAACCAGCGACATCTTTTGGCGAATTAGTAATGCTGGGTTTGCATTTTTATTCGTTTTCACTATCAAGCAAACTCTACTCGGTTGTATACTATTTCTCTCTATAACATTATTATCAGAAAAAGATAATTAGTACTTGATTTATTATTCCAGTAATATCCGGATTACTTTACGACAATCGTTAAAACTTACGTAAATTATATACGATACTATTTTGTAATGCAGACCAGAGTTTAAACCATTCAGTAACCAGTACAACAAAACAAGAACTATAAAACGAATGATTTATCAAGTAATTAAAATTTGTGGTGACAACTTATTGATATAATAAATAATTTTATTTAAATACAGTTGCATAACTTTATCATTAATATAAAAACTTGTCTATAAAGATTTGCATACAGATTACACAGAAGACTGAAGACAGACGTCAAATGGAAACAATTCCGCGAAACAATTCTGATGAGTGTGGTGCCGGATACCTAATTTTAGTCCACGTTCCTTTTTTTTATAAGAAAATGATGGGAAGGAGAAATAGATTTGGCGGTAGAGGAGACCTATATGTAGGTGAAATATCCTCTACCTGTTGTTCTTCTAGGTTTATTAAAAGTAGGCACAACACATCTCGCGGACGAAAGCGAAAGCGTGCCCGTGGTCCCGTCCGAGGAAGAACAGAGAGGTTTAGTGGGTATACTTCCAATAAGGAAGTGAATCCCACATAACTACCGTGTCCCCTCCAGGGCGCGGAGTATGCATAAAGCATTCCTCTCTGGAAAAAACACATGTGCAATTACATGTCGATGGGCATAGGATGCTCCGCTATTTCGGTTAATTCAGGTGGCCGCACCCTTATTTGCCACCTTATAATATAAAAAAATTATACTTTAAAATATTTTAAATTCCGCCAATTAAGTTCTTTATTAAATCTATTGTTCTAACCTTTCCTAAGCTGACAATTACCACAACTGTTATTTACACTATATAAACAATACATCGTTTTAACTCGTCGATATTTATTACAGCGTTACATTTTAGAATCACCGGACCGTTTTAATACTGGCTTATAACGTGTCATTTCGCATAAAGCACTGCATTACGCAGATCTAAGCAGCTTAGGTGACCGTTACCGAGACGACGGCGGCTGTGAAAATGACCGCACTAAAATTAGCTAGTGGCTCTATCGAGATGTGATAATGCCGACAAATCGTGGGCTATTATTATAGGTTTTATTTGGCGTTAGCGAACAGAAGCAAGGATATTATTGTTAAATCTTTTAGGAAATAAACAAAAAATAATATGTACTAAATATTGTAAGTACACACAGAGATCATTTTGGTTTTCTTTAAATACTGTTAACATTCTGCCGCTATTAGGGTTGCCAGGTCACCAAACCTACTAGCCAAACAGACCAGCCAGTTTGGCCGGATATTTGGGTAGAAAGGTCGGACACCCTATATTCTTTAGGATTTTGTCTCAGTCTTAATAGGTACATTCTCATTTGGGAATGTAAAAAGCCTAACAAAATCCAGAAAACCGTTTATTATAGCCGGACACGCAATCAAAGAGCCTACCTATGTCCGGCTTCATCCGGACGCCTGGCAACGTTAGCCGCTATATTTCATCCATAAAAGTGCTCTACAAAGAATATTTTTCTTCTTGGATACACTTAATCGAAACTCCTATCAAAGCAAATCCTCAGTAATAAGTAACTGTAGGTCATTACTAAGACTTCAGAAAATCCTAGCACAAGATCAATCATCATTATAGACTTATCGACTTAACAACTGGCGACATCTACCTACGATGGGTATCACTGTTGAGAATTTCTGCGAATCAAAATCAGTATAAATTATATCCATTTATATCACTCATTCAAATCACCGTAACGATTTATTCATGTTGATACGAACAGGAGCTTATGGGTATGTGATAAATTTCGTGGCTTTCACAACTTACATTTTAGATTTAGATTATTTATTCAACTACCTATAGAATATAATTTGTTACAGCAAGCTATTATTTGCAAGAAAAACAAGCCATTAATTAGTACTTAAGTAAAATTGTACTATGAAAAAAAACATTGTTATTTTCAGTGTATTATAAATGTTAGAAGTTAAATAACCAACCATGTCAATGTCATAGTTTCCCACAGGTCTTTAGCGGAACCGTTGTACACTAGAGTTATTTTGTAATATACCGGTTTCTTAAGCTTTACTTAATTAACTATGTTTTCTTTATCATTCTCTTTAATTGAAAGATCTGTAACAATGTTTATATTTTAACCAAAGACTTGAATATACCAAACGAGAAACTTTTCTTTTATATAATACTAGCTGTCGCCCGCGACTCTGTCCGCGCGCAATTAAGAAAAACTTAATGAGGTATGAAAAATAGATAGTAGCCGATTTTCAGACCTTCTGAATATATGAATATAAAATTTCATAGAAATCGGTCAAGCCGTTTCAGAGGAGTATGGTAACTAACATTGTCACACGAGAATTTTATATATAACATATACAAAGAGTTTATTAGAATCTTACTACAAGAGCTCTTAGTGAGATTAAGGCCCGTCGCACACAAAGCAACATAAGTTTTCGTAGTTAATATTTGATTCGCGAGTATCGCGTTGCGCGCGCTCCGTACACACGACGTTGAATCGTCGACGCCTATTCCTAGTCGTCTATTCCGTCAGTACAGAAATAACAACTACACGTTTGACGCGTATTTGCAAAATATCACTGATTTTGATATTTTGTTAATAATATGTTAAGATTAGCCCCGCTTTCATGAAAATCGCGGCGACCAGCTTTGGCGATGACAAATAGTAATGACTACAAACCTGAGTCTGAGTTCAAACCACTATATAACATTGTATCGCGTACGTAGCTCAGCGACTAAAATCTTCAAGTATCGAAAATTTACTTCACCTCGTGTACGAAGGACCTAAGTATAAAAAGTGACAATCACTTAATTGCTTACGTTGTGAGCTGCGACCATAATATAAGTCTATTAGTTGTTACGTTACGTCGGCGTTATTTCCGGACACAGTGGCCTGTCTGCTAAACTTTGTTCGCATTTATACAATACGATAAAATACTTTCATGATCGATAAAGTGATTCAAATCAATAAATTTTTAAATTCGAAATTTTGTAAAGTCAATTACCATTTGAAATATAAAAAGTTCAATACTATTAGCTTTGCCCGCTACTTCTTGAGCGCGGAATAAAAAAATAAACTTAGTAAGAAGCCTATGCTTTCTTACAGACTTCATCTTCGTACACGTTCTACATCTGTGTCGAATTTTATTGAGATCCATTGATGCACCCATACAAACTTTAGCATTTATAATATTAGTAAAATCCGTAACTCCTAAACGTTTAGATTAAGTTCCTATATTTTCAAGGTATTTAACCTTTTATACATAGTATCAAGTTTAAGAAATAGTTGATAACAAGCACATCGATTAAGTTAAAACGTTAAGTGAGGAAAAACATTTTGCCACTGCATCAAAATAACATTAGTTAATATGTTTAAAACGTGTTAATTTTTATTTCATGTGTCGTATCGTCCCCGTCTCGTGAGGTGTAACGCGCGCTCAGTAAAGTGCGTTACCTTCTTTTGTTTTCGCACGCTTTGAACTTCTATTATGTTACACTGCTGCCATAAATCATGTCGCCATTATGCGAAAGGAATTCTATACTGATTTATTCCTTAAAAGGGTACCTTGAATGTATGAATATGCTTTCATTGTATGTACTTTTAAAGTAAATGCAATACTTTATCTGATGACTTACTTTTAACTTAAAAGATTACTTAGCAACCTGAATAATATATCCAAGCTTAGTGGTGGGCAAATCTGGATTATGTGGGATCTACAAACAATTATTTTTTTTAATATTCTCAGTGTAAATCTTTAAACTCTTATTTAAATAAATGGTTTATGAATTAATCTAAATAAATAATTTAAACTTAGACATAGATGTTAGGAGCTGGTCTAGATATAGCGCACATCGTAGCAGCTAGGTTTAAATCCGTCGCGTCTTATTGACTGGCTAAAATAAAACTTTCACAAAGTACGTGGGAGTCGAGCGACGAGACATTTCAGTAATGAAGCGGGAAAACGATGCAATGAATTTGATTAATCGACATCGAGACAAACATTTAAGACCCCTTTTTCACTAAGAAAACTAGACTACAATTTCTATGAGTAATACATGTACCAGTAACATCATAGTAGATCTGTGTGTCTAATCACTGAGTGGAAATTAGGTCTATCTGCGTCTCCCAAGCTAGTATCCCATATAGCAGAGGTGTCTTTCTTAATGAGTTTGTTTCCTTTCGTTTTGTACTCGACTCTCCATGAGTTACTCTTTCAGTATTATGTTAGTGGAAATGGGTTCTAAGCTGTCGTTAAAGGGGCTATTTGTTTTGAGCCAGTCTTAATTACAAATGGCGACGTAGGCGGCGCTTCATATCATAAGAAATATCTTCACGACCGTTCAGAGAAACGTTAGAGTTCGAAACGAGTTGACACCCTTATGATATCTGAAAATGTAGGGCTTGCAAAAGAAAACAAAATACTTAAAAAGCTTCATTTAAATCAAATAATTTAAGAACTACATTATCAGTTGGTTAATTTTATTGAATCTAGATGGCGATGCTATCGCGTATTCTTTATTTTACAAAAATAAGGCCCCTTCGACCGATTGACATTTAGTTCAATATTGTCTAATTATATAGACAGTACTTGTCGCCAGCGATCGCACTCGCTCGATTAAAAAAAGGGAGTTAGTAGCTCTGTATCTAAATTTGGTATTTCATGATGATAATGTAATCCCGGCCGATATCGACCACGGCGACTGTCTTCAGCTCCAGTTTTGACGTTGGTATGCTCACATGTATCTTATGTAACCAATTTTGTTTGCAAAAATCCTCGCACATTGCGGACATGAGAGGACACCGTTCACGTAATTATAGCTGATTATTTCATAAAGATCACTTAAACCGTACGTAATATTAATCCATTCAAATTTTTTCAATTAGAATAAACTTTTTAAATTTAATAAATTGAATGAAAGGTTCTTATGTACAGCCCTGTGTAAATCCTATTCAAATGTACCCGCGGCATTGTGCCGGCTTTTGCGCGTGGGTGAACATAATTCACTAGAATGCCATTTCCCTTCATACATTTCGCTCGGTCTAATAATTTATAAATGTATTCAATTGTTGCGATCCGATAACTCTTCGTATTGCACTCGTCGATGTAAACGCGAACATCTCAATATCTTAATGAAAATATTGAATAGAAATTATTTTTTTACCACTAACAATGGGTTTCTGAGATGAAAATCTCTGTACAAAACATATCTATGTCATTCTTTGACAGAACAGAGATATCAATAGATCAGAAACTTACTGTATAAGTTTAGACTAAGGCTTCGATGTAATTTATTGGGACAATAATGCTAGAAATGTTAGTTGTTATGTCATCAACAATACCAAATAGAAATGTTAATGTTTTGTCGGAAAAAAATATTATTGTGTTTAATGATTTAGTAAATATTTCATTAGATGTTAATAAATAATATAAAAAATGTATATCACAGCTATATAAGTATGGGAAACAATACCCAAGGCCTAAGACAAACAGTTCAATTATTTACGTCGATACCACGATATATAAAATGTACTGTTCTGTACACACGAGTTGTACAAAACTGGGAACATGACCGGACTCCGGACGGAGTGATAAACCGCACGCAAGCGCCACCACCCGCCACCACCATGTACCTACATTAAGCTAGCTTTCACTTCGAGAGGGTTTCCATTTTGAACAAACTTGTATAAAACATCATGTCCTCCCTTACGTTCTGTTTGAACAAATAAAGACAACATCATGTTTTAAGACAAGTGTCAAATGCCAAGTGTCCAATGAATTTCACGGTATAAGTTTTTTTTTAATGTCGCATAAAAGATCCTGTCAAAATACTTTTATGAACACATTTTTTTCATTCAAATTTGTTTACCTCATTAAATAAACATATGTATCTATCACTCTAAATTCTCAAAGTAAATTTATGAATGATGTAATTTTTTTTACGACAAAACTATTCACCAAGGAACGATGAGAGAAATCATAAAAGTACAATAAAATCTCTAAAACAGTGGCATGTTTCCGACGAACGTTATGTGGCATAAGATTTCTATTTTATGTCCGTCTTCAAATCATCTAATAGATGTCCACGTATCTTATTTGATTTACGAGTCCTTTTAGTGGTTTAGTTTTAACACCTCGTAACTGTCATTTGAGGACATTAAAGATTTTATATCTATTTAACGTTCTGTTTGATTCATCTGTGACGATAGTGAGTAAAAAAAAATTATTATAAAAGGACAAATTAATTTCTAAAAATGGAAGAACGAATTGGTTGAAAAAGTTTATTTAAAATAAACAATTCAATCTTTTAATACTTATAATATTTTAATAGTAAAAATAAAGACTACGAAAAACTATTTTAGAAAAAAACATTAAGGCGAGTAATAAGTTTAATTTAATTTATAACTTGCACGACTTTTAATTTTTTAAATTAGTGTATTTTTATTTAGTAACCAATAAACATTTTATTACTCACTCCACAATATCGTACACAATCTTAATTGGTTTGTAGACATAAAACTGAATAATTACGATTGTTAAATTGCAAATTACGTTAACATCCATTAAACAAGGCTAATATGAGATAAGTCGTATGTTGGGTGCTTTTAATTAAAAACTAGTAAAGCACAAAGGCAGACCGCTCTTAGACTACAAGGTACTGCCCACGCAATGCTCTCGGATGATCTTTGAAATATCCTTTACAATGATTCTCAAACTTCAGAAACATTTTAGTATAGTACTATTCGATAATCAAGAATCGTTGGTTTTTGAGACCGACTGAATTAATTTAGATGAAATTAAGCAAAAAGATAGTCTAGAATAGCGCATAGATTTTAACTCTAAAAAACTAAAAAAAATGTTAGATTTGTATTTTTTACTTTTCATATAAGTAATAACCCAGTAACGAAATAAACTCTTAGTTTTTGTCACGCGAATGAAGTCGCGGTCACCAGCTTGTATATACTATAGAGTGGAACCCCGGTAATCCGGCCATTGACTATTCCGATGCACCTTGTAATCCTACGTATCAATTCTCAATTCATGCCGTATAATTATGATTTTTATTCATAGTGTTTGATTATTTTAATACACACGTACAAACATTTCTTTGCACAATTATTTCCTAATGTAAATTTAATATATTTTTCTAAATTTTATTGCATTCATGACGTTAACTTTAAGTTTTAATACAGAGTATAATATAAAATTCAACTGTAATTTTTCGTATTACAAGGTACTCTTTTGTAAAAAAGATGAACCTAAATGTAGCCTTCGGCAGGATTCTACAAACAAAATTCGATAGTTTGCTGCACTGCAAAACGTTAGACAGATTACCACGCATCTTGTATAAGATCCCACATAATGTGAAGCATTTTAATGTAACTTTGAGAAGCGATGTCCGAGGCAGTAGATCATACTCGTAGTCTGGGCGGAGGCGGCTCGCGTGTGGTCTGACGGGTACCCAGTAGGGATACAAGGGGATAATTGCAGGATTAAATACTTACACCGACGTCTCAGGTTTCCGCGCCTCGCCTTTAAATATCCAATGTACGTAATAGGAACGGTACTATATCAATGTCATTAGTCCGCTTCGTATGCGGTACTATTTAAATTTGTGTATACTAACTTTAAATTAAAGTAAAACACCGTAATGTTATATGAGTTGTATTTATTCTATGATAACTGTTGCCCGCGACTTCGTCCGCGCGGAGTTAAAAAAACTTAATAAGTAGCCTATTTTTTCTTTCATACTAAGTTCCGTTCTGGAGATATCTTCTAACAAACATCCATCCATCCAAACTTTCGCATTTATAATATTAGTAAGATTATAAAACAATATAGACTTAAAAACATGTTAATTATTAGTGCTTCTATAATTTTATTTTTCAAAGACAATATTTAAACAATCAGACAATAAAGTAATTCACACCAAACTTGTACAATATTACCGTGAAATACACCATTTTAAAAACATTATTGTCATCCTTATTTTCTTAAAAGAAATGAATGTGGTAGCACTATCATATGACAGGAGGCACAGAACTCTCTTATATGAAAGTCCCAGTGAAATGTTAACTAATAAAAACAAATGTACCCGTCACTCCGGTACAGAACAAACCGGTAGCAACAGCAGCATATGACAAGACAAAACAAACGATAGTCGTATTTGGCGAGTACTTACTTAATCTCCGATTCACATGACAAAATGTAGACGCGGAAGTCGCTGCTGATATAGACACTACAATACCTTACCTTTGAGAGCAATACGAACAACTAGCAACTAGCTTGGACTAGACGACACTCATTTCCACTAGTGCTAGTAGCGCGACACAGTCGAGGAATTAAATTCGCTATCCACTTAGAGTCAATAAGTATCATAATGCATACATCCACACACCAACATTCCCACACACACGCACACTCAAACATACACAACACACACGCAAAGCACACGAGCACACACGCAAACACCCACACCAATCTAAAACACACGTATGCAAAAAAATCGAATTGTAAAAAAAAAATAAGTTAGTTGTTTCTTTTTTTTTAATTTTTGTTTTTTTTTTTTTGAAAATCATAAATGATTGTTTTCTTTTCTTTTGTCATTTTACATTTAATGAAATGTAAAATTAATTTAATGATAGGGGGAAGGGATTGGCTCCTGAAACACAGGCTTTGCCCTAGTTCAGGAACCAAGGCTTCCACATAATTGTGTATATGAGTGTTACAATAAAGCAGTTTATTATTATTATTAATAATGCAAGTTCCCATACGAAGCATAACTTAACACACATGTATTTTGTTATCGGTTACTCTCTATTGTCGCCATCTCTCTAATTTTCTATAAATAAAAAAGACAGCAATAATAATTACGATCTAATTACATTGTAAGCATCAAATACCATTTCAATTAAATGGGCAGGAAATAAACGTTCTCGACTATGTGAATATGAAAATATAGAACTGGATTCGCTCGGCTTTGAGCTTAGTGGATAAATGTACTTAGTCATATTGGGAATAAATCCATAGGACATTTCCCGGAGTACTAGCAATAACTTTTAGCGTTCCAGTGCATTGGTTTCTTTATCTATTTTAAAGCAAAGTGTTCATGCCTCTATGGTCTATGGTCAGTCGTAAATCTGATAGGATTCCATTTAATGGCTATGATATTACTTATTCTGGTATCAATTTATTTGACGCATAATACTAAGAATACTTAAGTATCTGGAATTTATGAATTGTCGTTTATCAAGTAGGAATATTCCTGTGTTGTTTTATTTCAATACTAAATTAAGTAATAAGTACTTATGCATGTCAGATATATGGTTTGATTTTGCTCGCTACAAAAAAAAAACTTAGTTCCCATACCCAAAGAAGAAACATAGTAATTCATAGTTAAAATATGCAAAATTATATAAAAATATCAATTACTAGTTGTCGTCCGCAACTCCGTCCGCGCGGAATTAAGAAAAAAAATAAGTAGCCTAACTGTTTTTCCAGATAATGTTCTACATCTGTACAAAATTGCATCAAGATCCATTGCGCCGTTCCGAAGATACCTTCAAACAAACATCCATCCATCTAAACATTCGGATTTATAATATTAGTAAGATATTAATATAATGGTAACTAAATTACTAGAACACTATTTCAAATGTAAACAGTAAGTTAAATGTTAGACCAAAGCGACAAGCTAGGAGGCTAGAATCTAGACAATGCCCAGGTCAACGGCAGCATCTCGTGTTTATGACACACCTGGTACAGTCGTGTAAAATGGTTACAAGGAACTGGTTACAAACGTGGTAATTGTGATTCAAACTTGTCGTAATTTTTCACTACCGAAACAAATATTCTAATGTCTGTTTTTTTAAGATGAGAGGGAATATAATTTGTTTTGTACATGTGTTTGCACAATGGGAACTCTAGAGAAATTCAAAGTAAAATTGTTACGTTTATTGATATTAAGTTAATCTTTTTTTGTGTTAATAAAAAACTTTTCTTTCTGTCTTTGAAATTTTAATATTCTAGTATGTTCTAAAATTTAGATTATTTATTAATTCTACAGATAAATAGAACATTACTACGTTTGTAACTTCTTTTTTTTTTTTAAGAAAATTTTCGCAATTTTCGAAACCTTATCCGATTTTAGTTGCTAAGCGAATTACGCATTGCAATGTTGTTGAGGTCCTAATACAGGCACGCGTTATCGACATTTCTGACATCATCAAAGTCAGTCGCTCGCTAGCAACAAGTGGGCCTAGCACAAATATTTATGACAACCACTTTTGTTTCATCAATTTTGTCAAAATTTATGACAAATTTTGGTGTACTTTACATCCGCGACGATTTTATCAATGTTACGCTTACCGCTACGATACGATAGTGTTGTTACAAATATTCGAGCTAGGCCCACTGATTTCAAGATTGTCGTCAGGGAAGTCGCTGCGATTTTGAATCTATACAGTTGTAATTTTGTAAATACGTGTTTTGCCGTGTAGTCGCTATGCTAAATAGATAACTTGCGTCGAAGATTCGTCGTTATGTTTAGAGCGCGTGCTACGTGATACTTGCGATGCAATGAAACAATACAAATTTCCAAGGTTTACGTTGCCCTGTGTACAAAGGACCTTAGATAGCGTTTAAAAATGTATAAACTATTCAAGTCTACTAATTAGTATATAAATTGTAACTCCGGTAAGCAATGCGGGCTTGTCTACAACAAAAGAGTTGTTAAACAACAAAATCGTTTTCAGTTACGAGCGAACATTTTTACGACACAACGAGTGATTTATGTTCGCACACTCCAAGAAATTGTACAGTTTTTTGATAGATCTGTTACTGGAAAATCTTGCAAACCGCCAGTTTGGAATTTGTCTAAAATCGTAAAAACTCAGCAAATTGCATTGGTTGCTTGCTAAGGTGACATTTCATTGGAAATACTTTCATCAAAGTCCATCAATCCGCTATTTTTTAATAGTTGCATAAAAAATGACAACCAATAAAGTGTCACCATTACAAAGTGTCGAAATATATTCGTAATGTAATGCGTGAATTTGTACATAAATTCGTTCAGAAAAAAAATTTCCGAGACTTTACAATTTCTTTAGGCAAATTACAAATGATCAATGTCCACGATTTACCGGTGACAGATCGACGGCCATTAAGCCGTTTTAGTGTAAGTTTATGACATTTTAGTAACGCCTCGTACCTTTATTGTGGGAAACCAAAGTTTGTTGAGCTTCACCTCGACCGAGGTCGCTTCACGACTTTACGACTGTTGAGGTATTCTTTAAAATTTTTAAATGGTTGAAGAACAACTTTGATCCTTGTTTAATGGTTACGGCTGTCAAAATATACATTATCTGAATACTATTTAGTTGATAAACTATTCATTACTGGTTTAAATTGAATTCAATAAATATTTTCAAAGCTTAAACTTTGTTATTTGAAAAAAGAACAAAAGATATAGATCCACTGTAACTATACGATGATCATTAATAGCTTACATACAAAAATCTCATCAAGACATCATATTCAATCCTGTAATCGTAACGGTTTTCACTAACAAACACTACACAAGTACCATATTGACATCCTTATCCTTCTCATTGAAAACAACAGAGATAAGAATATATTTAATTCAGGTTACTGTACTAAATCTCAACACGTACTTACGTATCAAAATTGAATTTAAATGTGATAATTACTTAGATTTTTACGACTGACGCTGTGTTAATACAAATAATCTTAATAGGCATAATAAAATTGTAAATGCTAAGGAATATTTTAAGATTTCGTTCACGTGGATAATTCAAATAACCAATTTTGTAAAATGATTCAAATACACTCATTTATAAGTAACAAAAGCAAAGCTTTTTTAAAAGAATTTTAACGTTGAATATTAAACTATTTGGAAAATTTCACAAAATTAATTACAGCACATTGTATTGTGTTATTGCAAGACTCTTCTTTATTTCATTACAAGTTGGCGCACGCGACTCCGTCCGCGCAGATTTAAAAAAAAAAAATAACTATAAGCTGAACATCTATGCAAAATTTCCCTTCCGGAGATACCTTCAAACATCTAAACAATCGCATTTATAATATTAAGTAAGATATATATTTTGAGCATAAATTACTAATATTACTAAAGCGTAAAATAACTGATATCTATAAGGAAACGATAGAAGCAAATTGTGAATCACTTCCTAAATTCAATGAACAACATAAAAGTGGCAAGTCAATATCGAATCGTAGCCAGTTGTGACATTAAGAATGGAACACAAGCTCGTGTCGCCCCATAGTGTCCAGTTTTACGACAATTTTATTAGCAAGATAAAGCCGGCTAACCATGCGCCCAACAAATTGTACAGATATAGTGAAGTCAACGAACCTATTCTGCTATTAATTAATTTTCGAGCAATTAATTTGTGACCGATATGAGAGTTGAATGAAAGCGGTCTATGGAATGTAAGTTTGTCAACCGATTGACGAAATGTGGGTGGAAGATGACGTCATCAATTCAGTTGTTTTAGATGAAATTTGAATCCGTTTGCATAATTTACCAACAGGCTAATTTAAGTTATGCTTGCAAGTTTTCAAATACATTTGTTAATCTTAAGATGTCTAGATACCGTTGGCCTCCTGTATTTCTTTGAAATCAGAGACAGGAAATGTATTTTATCAACTTCCATAGTTTGTGCTGGCATAATATTAAAATTTTGAACACTCCTTATAAAATTTCTACATTCTTTGCTGTCTTATCAACTAGATCTAATCTAATATTAAAAAATTACATAAAAATTATCCTAAAAGCAGACCAAGTAATGGGCCTTTTAAGGGTTCATTCCTCCTGATCATCCTGAGGCTATGCAAACTAACTATTGGCCCTGCAATTTATGTTTGCAGTATTCTTTTGCGATCACGACGTGTGAGACCGCCTTGTCGGACAAGCTGGTTGCATTTGGAAACTGCAATATTACAAAGGAATAAAGTCGCTAATCGCTTAAATTTTCCAACTGCAGAGTCGGCTATTGATAAAGGTGAACAATTTGCATAACTTCATTTTTAAGATGAACTTTAATTGATATAGTTTTAAGGAGTATTTTCCCGTGCATCATGATACCCGAAATTTTTTGATATCTCAATTGGTATCGATTATTCTTTCGAATTTATGGCTGTGTAACAATCTGATGGCGTGTTTGTTAAACGTTTTTATGTAATCTTGTTTAGTTTTGTATCGGGAAAAAGTTTAATCGTTACGTCTGATGTCTGGCAATCAATCAAACTTTTCTTTTTAGGAATACATTTTGTTGAGTTTCATTTAATTATTAATACTGTAGTATTCTACTGTTGTGACGCTTGTATTTCATCCCCTTTTCTCTTTTTTACAAAAAAACTGCAGATAGTTGTTTAAATTTAAAAATAAAAATGTAGCCTATTACATGCCCGCGTGCATCAGCTCTAACTTCCCGTTAAAATCGGTCCAGCCATTCTGGAGATTACAGATAGAGATGTCAGATTTAAATTTTAAAAATTTGTTTTTCATAAATACGTAATAGTGAGTTTTGTTGACTTCTACAATGTACAAAATCTTATTATTAATGTAGAAGTGTTTTTAACACATTTTGTAAACTTAAAAAAAACCTAAATAAACATTTTATTTCTGCATGCTCTCAGTTTAATTTACAAATGTCATCAGATAACGCAATCCTATATTATTATACGATACGATACGTTTTCATTAAAGTAATTTATAGGAAACAAAAATAGTGATTATTTTTTATCTTTTCAATAAAAAATACGAAATGCTAACATTCATTCAATTAATTAACTAATCTTACTTCTTACTAATATTATAAATGCGAATATTTAGATGGATGGATGGATGTTTGTTTGAAGGTATCTCCAGAACGGCTGTTTAGATCTCAATGAAAATTTGCGTAGATGTAGAGCATAGTGTGGAAGAACACGTAGGCTACTTATTACGTTTTTATTTTTTAATTCCGTGCGAACTGAGTGGCGACCAACAGCTAGTATTTTATTAGCCGACTTCAAAAAGAAGGAGGTTATAATTGTTTCCGCTTGCGAAACATAGTACAGACACTCCAATTTCATAATATATATTATGTTTAGTTAGGAATATGTATTTATATGTATAATTACTCAGTTAATCTTCTGAAATTACTGAAATAGATCTTCTTAATCTGATTTCCCTTTTATACAGTTTGTCTTGATTTGGGTGAATGTAAAATCGAGTAAGGCGATTCCTTATGCCCTTAAAGGTAGTCTAGTTTATTACATTACTTTGTAGGGCTTGATAATTGATGATGATCGCTTTAAAGTAGAAAGTCTGAACGTTTGAGTAAGCTTTTACTTATTAAAGACATAAACGGGTTAAGAAATCAAGAATTACAAATTTTGATCTTTAATTCCGACTTCATTTGTTTCATATTACTCCCCAGAGTGTTATAAAGCATCCGGACCTCATGATTATATATGAATGTGGAAGAGACGATAGAGGTATGTCAGGACTGTGCCAAATGAAAGTCCGTAGTCTCTGTATATCCCTCTGGGTTACGTGCGTGATAGTTGAGCGGGCATCGTGTTTTAAATTTATTATTATTTACACTCTGAATCGAACCTAAGATTGGCAATAAAAAACACTCGTATGGTAACAAGAAATCTAGTTTATGGTTGTTTATGATTTGTAAAAATTTCCATAATATTTTAATTAATTAGATAATAGACTAGTCGACGGTGACACATATCCTGTTCTCTAGCAGTAGTCGGCGCCGCTTAACTCCATTATGATTATTTCACACGAGGACAAAACACTACAGTAGGACAGGGCAATACTGAAATGAATTGGTTGAATGCACAACGCTGATACAGGACAGTACCGTTTTGGTTATAGAATCAAACAATATCTGGTCAGATGAGAGAGGCGCTACTATCGCTTTTAGTTCTGGCAGAAAATATTAAATGAAAGACTTGACCTCACAGCTAAAGTGGAAAAAGATCCTTGTGACACTCTTTTGGAGTACTGCTATCGTGATTTACTTTGACTTATGCTCACCAGGTCAGATATCCATGTCGGTCTATAAGTGTACGTTTAAGCAATGCAGTACATCAATGTGTACTTCGCCTCATTGTTCTGCGCATGTGTGAAAATAACATTGACAATTCATATTTCAGTATTAATGTCTTCGTTGATTTTTATTATGACACTAGCTGTCTGCTTCCCTTCGCGCAGAAATAAAAAATAATAAAAAGTAGCCTATGTTTTCTTCCAGACTTTGTTCTCTATCTGTGCCAAATGTCATTAAGATCCGTTGAGCCGTTCCGGAGATACCTTCTAAGCAACATCCGTTCATCCATCCATATAAACTTTCGCATTTATAATATAGAAATAGAGGTTTCATCTCAAGTGTTTTATTTTTTATTCGTGATTCACACTTTGTGTTTGGCATTTGGTGCTAATGTATAACTTCTTTTTGAAGTCGGCTAAAAATAAAATATTTATACACGAATAAAAAAAAACAATCAATATACATTATTTATTTTATACTAATATTCTATATCGGATTGAATGCACAACTTACTAATATTATAAATGCGAATGTTTAGATGGATGGATGGATGTTTGAAGGTATCTCCAGAAAGGCTGCATGGATCTCGCTGAAATTTGGCAACAAAACATAGCCTGAAAGAAGACATAGGCTACTAATTAGTTTCTATTTTAATTCCGCGCGGACGAAGTCGCGGGCGACAGCTATTATTGTATTAAACAGCGGTGACCTGGACCATTTATATTCTACATATTTTATCATTCCAAAGTGAATCTGTTATCTAAATAATATCTTAATTGTTTTATAAGTGACTTTATCAATTCTAATCGCCAATTTATAACATAGTCAATGACTTTGTTTGTTTAAATTTTGTTATTGTATAATTATTATTTATACATATTATTTCATATTAATATTATAAATGCGAATGTTTGGATGAATGTTTGTTACTTACAGAACGGATCAACGGATCTCAATTAAATGTGGTATAGAAGTACATAGCCTGGAAGAACACATAGGCTACCCATAATCACATAAATGTATACGGTCCCTGTGAGATACGTTTGAGTATGTTACTCGATAACTCTGCAACGGTTCAACATATCTTATTGAAATTTGGCACAAGAATAGAACATATTTTCAAATAACTTAAATTACTACTGTACATTGTATTATTTTAATCCTGCGCGGATAAAGTCGCGGACAAAAGTTAGTTGTATGTAAATTACATTTAGGTAAGAAGAAATCAAATGCCAACTGAATACAACTATATCATGGTAATGTTCTAAATAGATTAATCTATATATATAAAAGAAAGTTGTGTTAGTTACACCATTTATAACTCAAGAACGGCTGAATCGATTTGACTGAAAATTGGTGGGCAGGTAGCTTAGAACCAGGAATAGGACATAGGATAATTTTTACCCCGTTTTCTATTTTTTATTCCGCGCGGACGGAGTCGCGGGTAAAAGCTAGTTTAGATTATTTGAAAAATCTATTCAATATCCGTTTTCTAAAAATACTAAATTCAATCAAGAACATCATTACAGCGTAGACAAAAGAAATATTTTACGTCTACGACGACAACGAAATTTATCTTATCGGCCTCCAATATATAGTTTGCGTCCAAAAATACATTCAAATATCCGCCGCCATTCCACTGAAATACACCGAAAACAATACGTCTGAAATAGGAATGATCTTTTGACACAATTCCTATTAAACCCTTATTTATAGTTAACAATATAAATTACAAGCGATTTTAATATTTATGTCCATACAAATAAAGATCTGACGCTACTTTGTCAGCCGCAAGATTACATCTGTTAATCTTACTCGGAGAAATGTCAGAAATATTCCAATACGACGCCCCACGATCGTAAACTTGTGGATTAGTTGTGGAACGCTTTGCGTTTTACTTACTAGTGTGACAAGATAAATATATTTTTTTTGTTTTTTTACTTATCTAACCACTGTTAAAGTATCCTGCAAAATATATACAGAGATGTTAAAATAACAGGTAAATAAAAAACTGTTAAAACTTAATATATATACTTATACTTAAATAATGTAGTAGCCTTAAGTCAAATTAAAATTATAAAGAAAATGCCTTGTTCTCCCTTAAGATTGTGGTCACCCTATTCAAAACAATTTTAACCTATCGCTATACGAAGTGTGATTGGTCATCCTCAGTCCTTGAGTAATTCCCGATAACAAATTACGTTTCCTTGTCACCCTAAATCAATATAAGCCCAGGCGTAAATCAGAGTCGCGTCTTCGAAATTACATTTAGTAGTAAATTTAACATCAAAAATCGAATCAAAGGAACGTTAATAAGAGATTCAGAGTACGGAAATTCTTTTGTTTTCACAAAATGGTTTATACAATTAATTGCCAGTTTATTTAGTCGCTAGTCGAGCGATTTGCGGGTGGTATGTACTTTGTGCACATGCTTTCGCACCAGTGGAAGTTAGGATAAACGACTTCATGAAAACGACTATTTCACGAACGCCGTGGCTTTTGGGATTTGTAGACTTTTTTGTTTGGGTAGCGAACTCTTTGATCAAATCACAAAACAGCTTAGGTTTTAACTAACAAACAGAATACGTACAAATAAAATAGGAGAAAATTAGTGTACTGCGGCAGATAGGAAAGCGGTGACAACTTTGTGACGGCCGGGCTCGCCTTTCGTCTGTAGGTATGCAGTACGACTCCGATGTATAAATAAAATCACATGTTTATTATGAAATACATTTAAACACAA